>NW_020539725.1:13584730-13605783 GCF_003426905.1 Ctenocephalides felis | reverse complement strand
TTTTACGCTAATCTTATCTAATAAATAATTCACAAAGAAAATTTGATAGGTAAATAAATAAATATAAATATTTTTATAAATTTTACTTTGCATGAGGCTACTACCATGAGAAATAAAAAAATCCAAAAATCCAAGAAAAGCACAAATTGGTAAACCTTAAAAGTTATAACTATATATAAATTTAAGTATTTTATTAATTTGGTTAAAATATAAGTTGATATTTGATTTATCTCGAAATAAATCTTGAACCTATTAAGCATAATGATTTCGTACTTGTTATAAAGAATATTTTTCATCTTGTTTAATAAAAAGTTCATAAAAAATAAAAACTATAAGCATATTTTCTACTATTAAATGAATTTTTCTTAAAAAATCGCATTACATTTGATAGAATGAATGCAATAAATACAAGTTCACCACCCTATTTCTAATAAATCTATCCAAACAAGATTTCAAATTTCAAATTTCCCACGTTATCGCTGGCATCAGCGCGATATCGATATATTCACTCGCAATCATATGTTTATTCCGAAATATCAATATCGCGTATATACGAATGTTTCTGTTGTACTTGTCTGTCAAATGGTTTGGTAATGTAATATATTATATTGAACAAAGTTATTTATAAATTGTTAAACTTATATAAATCTATGAAACTTTCATTAAAAGATAATGCAACTTTTTTGTAAATGCCTCAACGTCGCTATAGAGGTAGACGATGATGGTATTCAGAATATTGGAAAAGCAGATTTGGGGTTATCTCCAGAAGATATTTCAGAGCCCATTTTTCAAGAGGTATGTAAATAATAAATAACTTCTAAAATTATTGTACATGTACATTTATAAATATCACAAACGAAGGAATTTGGATTATCATTATAGTATATATTTTTATTTTATATATACATAAACATGTTCTATTATTGATATACAAAATATTTGTGTATGTATTGCACAATGATAAACATTTACTAGCTATACCAAGGTGACAAAAACAATGAGCGCATTAATTAGTCAAATAATTATAGATATTTGGTAGATTAATATATTTGAATTGAATAAAAATATTTTTGAATCATTCTTCTTAGCAACAAAGTCTATTAATAACTTTTAAAAGTATTTGGATTTTATGAATTTTCAAATTGTATTTTGATAGCTATAAATGTAGCTGATACAATTTTAATTTTATTTTTTATGAATTTTTTGATACAAAATAAAATGCATTTCTAAAGTCCATATTGGTTTATTTTTGGTTCTAACTCGTGTTTAAATATATATGTATTTAAATATGTATGCCCTTGCAAAACAGTTAACTGTTTTATTTGCATTCGATATTTCCGAAGTAATATTTAGCATATTTGTAAGCCAGGCTTAAAATAAACTATGTCAGCTATGCAAATAAAAAATATACAATCATACTCTGCAACCAATACAATTTTCCAGAGTATATAATGCATAATCATAATATCATTTTGAAAGCAATGTTGTACATATTTTCAAAACTTATTTAAGTTTTTAATCTTAAACAATTGGAGTCTGAAAAAGAAAACAATTTGTTTTCATTGAATGTGGTTGAACAATGAACATTTTTTATATTGTATACATAACAACATGAGCTTGTTAAATGAAACTTATGACAGTAGTTTTATTATCAAATGTGATATATTAAAATGATTAATATATAACACATTTTTTCAAATATTTTAATCATAATATCTTCTATATCTTGTTTGCCAACTAGATATATAGATGTATATATTTGTAAATATGTTATGGTATGCAAATTACAATCTTGTTTATTTTATACATTTCTGCAATGTTGTATTTATTATTAGTTATTTTAAACATGAAAACATACCATAAACACGTCTTATCAATATAAATGATTCATTATTAATTACTATTGATTTTTGCTTTGCAGAAACTTGGAATTATTAAACCATTATCAATAGCAAAACAACAACCGTGCCTGTTACAATCCGAAAATTCTCAGGGATGGATTTTACATAAGTGTTTGAATTGCAATATGCACACTCATGCTATTCAAAAAGATTCAAATAGAACCATTGTCGTCAATTTAGGATTATTGGTATTATATGATTTACATATTAGTTTGTTGTTTCATTTATTAATTAAAAATTTGTTACAGAGCGACACAGCTGAAATAAATTCACTTCGAAAAAGTGAAAAATTCTCACCTATTTTTAAAGTTGTGATTAATCATTCTAATGTTAGTGATGAAATACATGTTCCTACTATTAAATCAACAGGTAAATATAAGAAGACACTTTAATACAAAAGAATACTTTTTTATGAATGAAGTTTTAGTTTGGTTAGAATTTGTAAACAAATTTGTAAATAATTACTTTTTTGTGATCATTTAACATTTTAGTTTGTGTAGTCTAGTATCATCTCCTTTATCATAAATAAGAGAAGACTTGACTATGATTTGATAATTCTTTTGTGACTAAACCTATTAATTTCTATTACCTGATTTAATTATAGTTTCACAATCTTCTGATCCGTTACAAACGGCTTTATCAAATCTACAACAGCAGCTTACAAGAACAATGCAGCAGGAAATGCAGGCAACTGAACAAAGAATTCGGAACTATCAAGAAGAACAATACTTGCAGCTAGAAGAGTTCCGTGAGAAAGCCCACAATGACTATAATGCTTTAGCAGGGTAAATATAATATTTTTTTGAATATTGTGAAAGTATTTCTTTTTGAGAAAATGTTACAATAATAATATAAGTAATATCATTCTTTTAAAATTTGGAATTGAGATCAGATTTAGTAGCTGGAAGCTATTCTTCTTAAGATTCTTCAACACTTAATGAATTTCTGTTAAATATTAAAGGAAAGCTAGAGAAAAATATATCATGATTTAATATCACTCCCTTTATTTTTAGGACAATAATGCTGCCCACAGTCAGTCTACAATGGCCATAGTCAACATGTCTAGTCAACAAATTGGTAAAGATAAACCAAAAATAGAACTTACTGCAGCAATCTCACCACCGTTAGCAACAAATTCTAGTAGCACTAATAGCAGCATTGGAATATCACCAGTTAGATCTTCTGAAATGTTATCATCTGATTTGGATATCCAGAGCAGAACATCAGGAGAAACTAGATCTGTGAGTCTATTTCATGTATTTAAATATTTTTATCATTGTCCATTTTATAGGTTTTTGAGCATAAATTTATTTTCTGCAAGTCAATTAGTATTATATAGTGGACTATTGTTAGAGATTAAAAAAAGAATTTATATTTTTAGGGCATTCAATAAAATGATTTTTTCAATAAATATTATTAAAAAGTTTCAATGTTTTATCATTTTCGAATTCATATAAGCAAACAATCATTTCTCAAGTTTCCATTTTGTGAATGTTATGAATGTAAAATTGACCAAATGCATAAAGAAAACTGCGTTCCTAAAAATCTGCACTTACATAGGGGTGGTTTAACATTAATATATAAATAATTGGTTGAAAAAGAACTAACACTTTTTTTACTTTGCTAAAACAAATTTCAACAACATAATTTTTCTTCTATTGACATTTTTTCTATTCATAGCCACATTCTTCAAGCAGGCCATTTAAATCCACCAAGTCTAATGTAGATTGTGAAGGATTATTCGACTTAGAAGGAATGGATGATGAGCATGATCAAGAAGATGCTGCAGGAAATGATTCAGGTATTTGGACTGGATATTAATTAAATTTATGTAATCATCATATTTCCTTCAGCTTTATGTATTTTTTATTTCTGTGTAATATATTATGTTTGTTGTTAAACCTATAGGTCTATTGGAATAAATATATTATGGAGATCAGATTGTTACTGCATGCTGCTGAAAGGTTCTAAATTTATAAATCTATTAAATGATCTATGATATTGATTTCAGATTCTTCTAATGAATCTGATGGTGGATTACATATGAATAGTGCTAGACAGGCATCAAAATCAGATCCAAATGAAGGTGTCATTGCTAGAAGTCTTCCCATAAGTGTACCTACTTATATATCTATGCATAAAGGTGGTCTAATGGACAGTGATAGTGATTCCATGGTAACAATTACTTTAATTATTATTTTCTTAAATATGAATTTTACAAAAAAAAAGAGAAAATGGCTAGCTATCTTTTTTATTTATAATTGCCAGAATGTGTGTGAATTAACATTAACTTTTATTTTTCCTTTTTTACCCAATGGTAACATAGCATTAGTTTAAAAAGTGTATACCAATTTTTTTTTCCAGACAACTGATAGTGGAATGGATATTGCAGCTAGTATTAAAGCAATTGCAAAAAGTGTTCATGGTGATGCAGTTTTTGGCGAACTACCAAGACCACGTTTCCGAACACAAATTTAGGCTTAAATATAAACATATTTTATATCTGATCACAAAATATATTTTTAATTAACTTTTGCTGAGAAATATAGCTACTATATATTTGCTTCAGATCCTCACAAGTTTTCAATACATAATATATTTAAGAAAACTTTGATATGAATCAGTGATTTAAATACCTATTAAATGTGTGCGTGTTTTGAAATAAAAACATTTTATTATATTAATGATTTTGCATAAAATTCTTTTATTCATAACTTAAAAAGTATAAAACAATAAATCTCACTAACTACTTAAATTAATTATTTACATTTTGAACAGATTCTATTGTTTGACCGTAATCTAAAACTTCCACAATGTGTTCTTTTTTATCTGTGTGCAATTTATGATCTTTATTAATTGGATATTTTCGAAGGTAAAAGCATTTTGTGCACCTGTGATACATCATTTTGTCTTTTTTGCTTACAGAAACTTTACAAGTTTGTCCTATTATTAAAGGTAATCGGCATCGGCGGCAAAGAGTTCTCTTTACATGAGGATCTCTGAAATGTAATGTAAATTGAAAAATGAAAATTGGTATCAGTAGTACAAATTGCAAAAGTGGATTAATTAATACATCAAGTTTGATAGTTACTTCAGTAAAGCATACAAATAGTAAAGTAATGAGTATTACTTTATTATTTTTACTGACTTTACTTGAATTATATTGAATGATTTAGAATATTAATTGTAAATTTTTGTAAAAACAATCTGCAATTATTCGTTAATTATCATTGTATGCAAAATAGATTTTTAGGGTTAAGTTCTATAAGTGTGCAATACGGTTGAAATTGATATTAATTTCTAATGAAACATTACTTACATTCTAAGAACACCTCTTTTAGCAATGTTCATCATTAAATTTCCATAATAAGCTGATGCAACTGGACTAAAATTCAAAGCTCTTTGACTAATCTATAAGGGATATTATTTAGTTATTTAGTGATTTTGTGAATATTGCAATTAATGTCATAGGGAATTAAATCATATACCTGGTGCAAGTAATTCATACGTTCGAAACTCTCCTTTCCAGCACAAGATTTTATTTTATTTGAAGCTTGTTTACTCATTTTTCCTATGATACTGGTTTTTGAAATCTAATTTTCGAATTGTCAAAATTGAATTCTTTGAAAGAGTGTCTGATCACAGTAATTTTTGACACTTTATTGAAAATGCGCTGTGAAGTTTGCTACACTAACATCAGGAGTGTTTCACTTTTGCGTTCGTTTAATTTCGCATATGTTCGTTAAGTGCAATAATAAAATAAACCTGAACACGTGAAAATATGATAAAGACTGATGTTGTTGAAGCATTCGTTTGCACTCATTTTCTTAAACTAATTAATATTGATTAAAGATTTTACTACAACATATAAAATGATCTGATGCTGAAGTTTATAATTAGAAGAGATTACCTAACTAATTAGAAGTGATTAGTATATATACCCACTATTAAATTAATTTGTAATTAAATTTCAATCAAATATATTTTGAGCGGGACAACCAAGTTCATTATGCTAAAATATGGCAACTTATTTTTTTTTTCATTACCATGGTTACGAACACATAAAAGGAATGGAACACATGTCAGATGGAACAAGCTATTCTGTTTTGTTTACATTTATTTGACGTTTCAAAATTCAACGGTATGACAAGAAACCACAAACTTAAATAATTTTATTACTACAAACGAATTTGGTTACTTCCAAAAATTAACTGCTTTCCTTCACAATCAAATATGGAATAATTTTATAAACAAGAAAAATATAAAAAAATAAGAAATGGATCATCACGCAACGTTAAATGAAATTGATAGTCTTTCAATGGGTGAACTGCAAAGGCAATTGGTGACTTGGGTGGAAGAAAAAGGATTATTAAATGAACTGAGAGCTTATCTGAGGAAAAAAATGATATTTTTACTGAAAGATACGATATTAGGTAAAGAACAATAACAATCATTTAAATATGCTTTCACAAATATTGTTTCTTTCCTGACAGAACCATATTAAAAATAAAATTTGCAAATCTGACATATTTTTTTGTTCTTTTTATTATTATTATTGTGTTTTATATTTTATTTTTTTTATTTAACTCTTAAAATATTCTTATTCGTGATTACAAAACTTTTATTATTTTCTCCCACCATGCCTAATCTTTACGATCCAAGATCGATTTTAGTTTAATTCTGAATAGTTCAAATACTTACATATGACTATAATAATATAGGATGTTATATAGTTAATTTATACTTTAGTTTATATGGCAATTATCTTTGATACTGACTAAATTAATATATGACCATCTTTGAAACACAAACACATATTGCAATTCAAATTAATCGTTTCATGCTTCTGCTACTATATCTAATTGCAGTATTTTAAAAAAGCTTAAAAAAATTTTGAATTTGATCAATCTCAGTTAGATAGTTTCCATAAATAGTCTAGTCATTTTTTAAAAAAGCAATAATTAGCTTTTGATCGTGACAATAATACAATTATTTTATGTTTCCAGATCAGAAGACCTCAATAGTTGATCAAATATGTGTAACGCCTAAACTCCAAGCATTAGCATTGCTAGTTGCTGAATATCTGTTATCGCAAAAATTGTTTTATTCTTTGTCAGTCTTTAGTACCGAAGTTCCAACTATTACACATGTAAATAAATTTGCCAACAAATTCAGAATGCAAATGACATTAATGAGAACTCTCCAAAGCTCGATTCAAATGAAATAACACGTATATTGGAAGCAGTTGGTAAATAATTACTACAATATTTGAAAATCTATTTATATAATATCGGTAGTATTCATTTTTTAGTCTGCAGCTGAATAATTTAAGCTTTTATATAATGTTATTTGTCAGATAACTCTATTTAAATAGTCTTAATTATGAAGATCATTTAATGCTTATAAGTAATAACAAATGAAGAATGTACATACTGTTTATCACTTAACCCGTCTTAGTTAAATTTCATTTCCAAATTTCAGGTATTTCTGGACATAGTGAACTTGTTAATAATATAATGCTATCATATACAAATGCTACTGACAGAAAAGAATCACTCATAGGAAGCATTTTGGAAAATATTTCTACGGCAGTTGATAAATTATCTGAAAAAAAATGTTGAAAAATTGACTCAAGGCACAAATACTGATGAATTTTTAGAAGGAAAAAGAACTATTAACTCTATAGCAGACCTAAACTTGTTATTCGAGGATTATCATTTGAAACAGGTGCAGTTTTAAGTTTATGCTTTGCTTTCAAAGATCTGTTCATATTCAGATTTATTTAAAGGCCTTTTATATAACTGAAATTGTGCTGAAGCTCTTATATTTATTTTAACTTAATTAACTATTTAAAATTATCTTTTAGCATCAATCTGCCGTCTTTATGTTTATTGATAAAGAACATGCTAGAATAAAATCTGAGGAAAAAGCAAAGTATAAAAGTAAATTATACAAACAACAAAAAAACACTATTTCAAGAAGTGAAAACCAGAGAAGAATATGTAGGTTCAAGTATAACTTTATCTTAAATACTAAAATTCACATAACTAATATCATATTTATAGGTGCTTAGAAAATTAAATGAAGCTGAAGTTCGGTTAGTAACACAAAAACAGCAAATCGAAGCTAATTTAAAACGCAAACAAAATCATTTACAGGAATTAGCTGATGAATTAGGACATATTCACAACCAACTTTCAAGACGTGAGGAGATTCTTAGTGTAAGAGAATTTTTATAGTGTCATTTGTATAATATAATTATTCGATGATTCATTGTATTTTGTATTACCAGTCTTTAAAACAAGAAGCTATATCAGCACTAAAGGAAAAGCCAAGCATGAATATTTGTGATCAATGTAAAAGTTGTGACCATTTGAAAAAGCAAGAAGTAACAAAATCAACTGGTCAAAATATAAGGTAATAATTTTATTATTATACACATTATGCAATAATAATTTTAGGAACTCATATTTGAATTAATATATTACAACTTTTAATAATAAAATATATAATCTGCGACCTACATTTAAAGAACTTCATAGTTATAAAATACAATATGCATTTATGAAAAGCTTTAATTTATCAATAAATAAATGTGAGTAAACCCAATAAAATAAAAATTCATATTAGTTTCGATATCAGATTTGTCCCATCATCCAGTAAACCAGGAGAAAAAATTAAGAGTAAAAACAAACTAATGCAATTAATTATTTAAAAAAAAACTTGTAGGAACAGCAAATAAGTACATTGAAACAACCATTGTAAATCTATTAAACTACTTAAAATTTGTAGAAAATTCTAAAAATTTTAAATGATTTTAAGTATTATTATAGTTTTACAACGGTTGTTTCAATGAACTTATTTGTTGTTCCTACAATTAGGATTACAGTTTTTTTAAGTAGTTAATCATACTAGTTTGTTTTCATTCTTAGTCTTTTCACCTAGTTTCCTAAATAAGGAGATACATCTGGTCTCGAAACATATAAACTGAAATAAATTTTCAATTTATTTTGATGAATTAACTGTTTTTACCTTATATCAATGAATCAATATATATCAATTTATATATATATATATATATATATATATATATATATATATATATATACAGTAAAATCCGATTAGTATGACGCTTAATATTGACAACCGCTTAATATGACGTAGTCGCACTAGGAATTTGGTTTCCATATAAAATTTCTTAAAAAAAACAGCTGTCTAGTCGGATATATTGACATCGCTTACATTGACATGTCGTTTATAATGACCCATTTTTGCAAAAAAATATGTCCAATTATAATGACCAACATGATTTTACATGATGTGGCCAAGTCTACGAAAGCAATTGCTATGTCTTTTGTGCACAATAGCACCAGGGACTGTTTTTACAATAAAATTATGTAAAGAAATCAATCAAAAATTACTGATTACTTACATTAAAAAAACACATTTGTATGTTTATGGGTAGGGTAGACTAATTATTAATGGCCCACCACGGATATCTTATAAACAAATAAAATTAGATTCTTTTAACAATTATATTTGATAGTAAAGGGCGAAATTGTATAAATTCATAACCAGCCATCACCTTTATTCTTATGACTTTGCTATCAGAAGATAAGCAGCACATGACTGCGATAAAAAGGACCAGCTGAACCTTTACTTTGGCAAAGGTGTAAGCAATAAAATGGTAAAGTTAAAAAAAAGTAATTTTACAAGATTTTAATTGAATAAATTGTTATTCCGGCTCTTCTGATGAATATTTGTGACCAATAGCAGATCAATGTAATATACTGTGTTGTCTTTGTAACAAATGTACCTACAGAATTAATATTTTGCATTGGTTCAATAATGTAGCGTAAAATGCTTTTAAAATTTAAAGAAGAAATTGCATCTGTTCGCCTCCTGGTTGTTCCACTTTATCCCGTATGTGAGGTAAAATGGGTCAGATATCAAATGTTTAAAAAATAGTAAAAAATATAATATTTATATAATTAGGAATTCTGTACATATGTATGTAAGTTTTTCTGAACATAGTTCGATAGAGGCTTCTTTGATGTATGTTATATGTTGTTCATTGGGTTTAGACAGTATAATTACCGTAAGTCAAATTGGACCGTTGTGCCCCGCCCTACCCTATGTCAATTTTATTTTATATTAAATTTTAATGTGTCATTTTTATTTTTAATTAAAACGTTTGTATAGGCTTTTCTTTTAAATTACTGAAACATGTAACATATTTTCATATTAAAAAGTTTTTCTTCAGTACGCTTTTAATGACGACCGGTTAGTATGACGAGATTTCGGCGTCCCTTCGATGTCATACTAAGCGGATTCTACTGTATATATATATATATATATATATATATATTATATATATATATTAGGTTGTCAAATACTCCCTTCCGCTTTTTTGCTCTTGGTTTATAATACAAAAAGGCGGAAGGGAGATATTTGACAACCTTATATATTGATTGATTGATATATTGATAATTTGTCATTATCTATCAAATTTGTTTCAAAATAAAAAAAACTGCCTATCATGAGATCATTAATAGAAAGAATTATTAAAACTGAAAAACACATCAAATTGTTACACTAAGTAAATCAGGATAAATAATTCACGAGCAATAATTCTGAGCCTGACTGAAAATCGTAGACCTTGTAATATATTTTATGGTTTATTTTGAAAATTCTTTGGTCCAATTAATATTATAGCAATTATTTATATTCATATTATTTTATATCATTTGCACTTTTATTGAATTAGTTTCAAAAGAAAAATTACTTTTCAAATATTTTCAACTTTTTAGAAACTAATAAATGAGTAGAAATAGGATGATAAAAGATTTTCAGCAAGGCTCGCAAATATATAATTTTGGATTCACACACATTCTATTCACACCATTTTCTGAATTAATTTAATTTTTTAGTTTTTATTATATATTTTATTATGAAAATATTTCTTTTCTGTTATTATCTATTATACATGCTTAACATAAAACCTAAAGTTGAAACATCTCTTAGTTCTGAAATTTAAAATAAATAATTTTATATATATATATATATATATATATATATATATATATAACTATATAATTTATGGATCACTTAAAAAAATCAGTAATTCTTGTTTGTTTGGATTCTGCTAAACTATGCAACATATCTTGTTTCAGACATTCAAGATTTTGTAGTTTCATTCTATCAATATCTTTTTGTAATTCTGTCCATTTATAAACAATTTCTAAAGCGTTCAAAGCGTCTTTGTAGTAGGTATTTCAACTTCATTTATGATATTGCTTTCTTCATTTCTTTCTACTTCAGCTTCTGCAGGATAAAATTCTGTTTCATTGTCATCATAAATTTCAGTATGTCCTTCTTCTTTTATATATCTCGTTATGTCCTTCTTCTTTGATATAAATTGACAACAAGTCATGAAAATTTGATTCATTTTAGAATCTTCTTTATTTATTTCGTCTTCATGAGTTGAGTTTTGTGAAATACCATGTCTTCTTCGAAAACGCCAAAGCCAACCATGTGAAGCTTTAAATTTACCTTCTAAATTCAAAGTATTATGAATTTGTTCTGCCTGCGACATCAACATAGGTCCAGTTACATGTTCGCCATTCTTTTCTTTTCAATGAACCATTTATATAAATATTTATCTAAAATTACATGATTTCCTAGTCGAACCTTTTTACGTTTAAGTGTTGAATTGTCATCTAATTCATTGACAAAGGAAGTCAGTTTAATTTCATCATTCATCCAACCTCTTATGGTGCCTTCAGGAATTCCATATTCTCTACTTATTGACGCTTTGGTGGCTCCACTTTTACTTTATTGATGAATTCAAGTTTTTCTTTCATACTGTACGCTTTTCTTTTATGCATGATGAAATTATGCAACGATTTGATACAAATTTAAAAATAAGTTTAATATTAAATATTGATCTAATATTTACCGCTAGAAACACGAACACCCTTAGTGATACATTTAATATTAAAAAAATGTGTCACTTATTCCTATTCATTAGGAGTAATATTTTGAATAATCAAAATGATAATATATTGTATCCTTATTATTATGAAGTCGATTCGTAAAAGTAACTACAGCAAACACAACAATTTTTTTTTGACAGTTAGGTTGGTTATGACATTTCGATATGACAATATGCAGGGCTTTGCAAACATTTTGAGCAGTGTATTTATGCTTATTTATCTATGCAGTGTATCTTATCATAGACTATGGTAGAGGTTCAAAACATTTATACTCTTCTTTTATCTATGCATTTATATATGTATTATATATGTGTATTTATATAATATATATATATATATATATATATATATATATATATATATTTATATATATATATATATATATATATATATGTGTGTGTGTGTGTGTGTGTGTTAGTTAATTTTAACTAATTATTAATTATTATTAATTAATTTTAACTTTTTATAAAGAAGTATTTTATTTATTCATATTGAAGTATTTTGCAGCCCAATTGTAGAATTAAAAAAAAGATTAAAATAGATTTTTTTTTATTCTATTAAACGTTTCGACAATTAATGTGTCATCATTTAGTAATCTAAAAAACATATTACATAAATAACAATAGTTGATATTAAATATAAAAATATAAAATAATTAGAAAATTATATACATACGAAACCAGAAAAAACACAAAAATAATAATATCTTAATAAATAATTTATTAAACACTAAACTTGTGCAAAAAACACCATAACTAATAATAATTAATAAAAAAGAGAATTTAAATGAGCATATATTGCCCTCCTATATTTCATGTCGTTCGCTCGCTGTGCACAGTAATGCTACCCATCCACTAGGCAACCAGGCTACCGAGCAATTTATGACCAAATGACCAATAAATGTCCAGTTGTAAAAATTTTCGGTGTCTCGGGCGATCGAACAAAATTTCATTCATATTTCTTGAACATTAGAGAAAAAAGTATGTATATTTCGAACGTGAAATGAGATAAAATCGACTTTTGTTGCAAATTTTAAATCGTTTTCATTTAATTTAAACATTTATTTTTTATATAAAAATCATATTAAAGTTAATCATATAAAAATAAGGTTGTACATTTGCAACAGATGAATTTGGAATGAATTTTGTCTCAAATATATAGCTCAAAATATTGTTCAAATGTAGACTAATAGCAGTTATAACAAATTATTCACGATTAACATTATATTAGAACCTAATTTTAACCTGAAACATGGCCTTTAATCTTGGAATATATGTCTACATTTGCAATCATGGCCGGTAATCTCCGAACAAATGAAGATTACCGTGTTTTGAAATGTATTGGTACATATTTGAATAGTTCGAAGGATGGCGCTACGATTTCCAATTTCATTGATCTAGCAGCTGGCTTGATCGACATTGATTTGATCGGCCATCTTCTATAAGTTGTCAAGTTGTCATCTCGTATTGTAGTTGAGATTTTCTGTGATTGTTTATATATAATTATGTTTTGGTGAATACTTTTTTCATTTATTATTAAGTTAAAGTGTTATGTGCCAAATAGTTATAACCCCAAATATAATAAAAAAATGCATGTCTTTCCGGCATCTAATTATCAGGTATGTATATAATGATGTATTATGCATATAATGAATAAGTATCATCACAATACTATTAAAATGTTATATATATATATATATATATATATTTGTGTAAATATATATTATATATATATTTGTGTGTAAAAAGATGCTTTCAATTTGGATGCAGAGGGCGAATAATCTTTTAATGGATGACCTAATTCTTCGGTTTGTGGCACAAATCAACGATAATTTGAAATCGAAACCAAATAGAAGTGTCTCCTTTTCGGCAATAACAAAATAGTTTTCAAGTCACTGGAGAATGCTCTGATACAGAACCAGAAGAAAAATCTGCAACTCCAAGGACAAAGCCAAGTAATTATAACTCTAAATACTTCAATAACATTTTACAAAAAATATTAATAAATGAATCTTATGTTCTTAGGAGATGGAAGCCTAAACACCTGGAAAAAGATTTTTGCAGCACCTCTAAGATTGTGAAGTGCAGGTTAAAAGTCACCTATTTTGACACCAGTTTTCCGAAAAGGTATTTTTTCATACTAATTGCAGCAAAAATATTTAATATGATAATTACAATATCTTCAATTAATATGATATAACAATATATTCAATAGAAGTCCTTGATGGTAGCTACAAATTGCCGCAGAATGCAATGATAAGGCGTAGGAGTGCCTTAACACCCAGAAGATGTATGATACATCAAATTTTGTTTCGGGATTAAAATGCAATGCAATAATTTAAAGGATAAATTCCAACAGAGTATACAATGTTCTGAGAAGTTTTCAAATATTCCGGAAACTTAAAATGTAAGGGCAAGAATTTTGATAATGTCTCAATTAAGAGAGCATACTCAAAGACCAGACAGTTTATAAAGCGCAAGGGTTTAGTTATAGTTTTAACTAAACCTCCTTGCAATAAAAACTGGATTAAACGATAGATAGATTTGAGCTACAATTGATATAAATTAAAAGTAGTTCAGGGTTTTGGTTACTTATGTTTAAAAACACTTATACAGAAACTATTCAAAGATTTCGTCAAATATAACTTTATTAATGATTGATTAGATAGCAAAATAACTATTAAATGGAGAGATAATAAAGAAGAATGTCTCGTAAATGAATTTTACTCCTAGGAATTTAGTTTTATCTCAATTTGGATATCAATATATATATGTTTTGTTTTTAGGATTATTTCGTTTGGAAAGTATTCATTCTTTTTTAAAAATGTGCTGTTCTTTTTATCCTTTTAAATTATTGCATTACTTGTCATTCCTTATAAATTTGTCAGTACATCATCAATACTCCTGCGCTTTTTACTTCTTAGTTTTTAAGTTTTTAATATATTATTATTAGTCATTAAGTAATTAATATGAATAAGTTATTTCTAGAATATTAATAGAATAAGTACTTCAAAAATATGTCTGTAATATACTTTAATTAATAGTAGTCAGTTATTTCTGTTTAGTTTATAATTCTTCAAAAATATGTCTGTGATATATTTGAAAATATATTTTGTATTTCGTATTTTTTGTTCTTATTTCAAACAATAATTTTTTTCAGATTTTTGGGCTGTATTGATTTTATGTACAAATGTAGAAGTAATACCAGGGGTTAATTTCCATACTGTATGTACATGTGCTGCCATGTAGTGATCTATTCGTAAATTAAAATGAGGGTAACGTCAAATGGCCCGAGATAGCGATCTATTTATGCTTATTTATCTATGTTTACAATAATGCAGATACGAGAAAGGGTCGTGCAATGTGGATTTTATAAGTGAAATTAAATTCCAAACCAATGACACATATTTTTTGAGGTGCAATTAAAAACGGACAACTTTTAAAACAAATTCAATATTATATTTATTTTTGAAGGAAAAAACACGAATTAAAAATCAATTTTTTATTCATATGAATAAAATGTTGAAAACTTTATGTATGTTGTATTTTCTCAGTATAATCAATTTTTTGTACTATATAAAAAGTTTTTTATTAGATAATAATACATCCCATCGCCGTTCTTAATATATTCATTTCTAAGATTTTATTTATAATATATAAAGAAATATTCTTATTGTTATATATTTATTTGAAATAAAAAATTATCAATGCAAAAATTTTCAATTTATCATTGAAATCAGCGCAAGAAATGGATTTTGCGATCTAAGGTGTTAACGGTTAATTTATAGAATTTCGGGTTTTGGAAAAATCAGATTAAATTCATTTGTGGACTTTCGGGATTAATACATTAAACTCAATGTTACCTTTTTCGAAAAGGAATTATTGACAGACATTTAATAATATAATTTAAATAATATTGTGAATATAAAAGTACCTACCTTTATTTAGAGAATAATAACGGTCCGTGCCATCATTCAGTAATTTTTTTTAAATATTTATACTGTATAACACCAGGAAAAATAATCACAAAAATTGGAACTAACATTATTGAAAAATAAAACATAATAAATTAAGTAAAAAAAATTCTTTTGAAGTTAAAAAACTTAATTTATTATGTTTTATTTTTCAATAATGTTTGTTTCAATTTTTGTGATTGTTTTTCCTGGTGTTATACTGTATAAGTATTTAAAAAAAATTACTGAATGGTGACACACCGTGTCGAAACGTACAAATAAATAGTTCACTATTTATTGTACTTAGAATAATATTATTCATGCTTATTTGTATGGTTACTTGTAATATCTGAATATATATTTTGCAATAGAGCACTTTTCAAGTAATTTTAGATTAGTTTATTATTATTATTATTTTTATTCTTGAACTATTTCAAATGTTTTACTTAGATAAAGTATTATTCTTGGCTGTATAATCAACCGAATAAAAGCAAGGATGTTATCTGAAACGCATGGATTTATAATAATTTTCAAATATAAATAATAAATAAATATTAAATATTATGCACAAATAAATATAGAATTTCACCTACTTATTTTTACCTACGTGATTTTGAAAATATATTTTTGTATTTTACGAAAAAAGGTATCGTTTCGAGTCATTTTATGACTATGGTCTCATAAAATTGGCAAAATATTCAGGTAAAATCTGGTTGCTCCGCTCTCCGCCAGAACTGCGGACATCATTTTAGTCGCCTGAACTATTAATTTTTATCATTTTACTACGGATCTTCATAAAAATCTTCAAGTCGGGTGCTAATGATTCTTTTGTACTGTTAATTTTTTTTATAATGCTTGTTGAAACATATAATAGACGATGTCTCGCGAATTCGAAAATATTGCCCATGACATCATGTTTCATCTCTATTTTGTATCTGCCTCTTGCTCATTCCATAATAAATCTTCCGATTGCTTCGATAATAAACTTCCTAATGGATGGGTACCTTAACACAACTGAATTCAAGGTTACGCGGCACGTGCGTTAGAGTGAGTGGATGCGGCGTGAAAAGAGGAATGAGAAACAGAAAAGGGATGTAACGAACGAAAGATTTTAACACTGTAAAGAATTACTTTTCATGAAATTTATAACTTTGTAACTGCCATGTAAAAGATGAGAGGAATTACGTTTGTTGACACAAGAAGTATTAAGGTATATAAGTAACGACTTAACTATCTTTCTAAGGTCACAATTTTTTTCAATATATAATTGAGAGGTAGGATTGGACATTTTGAAAGTATGGTTCAAGTCGACAAACCCTCTGAGAGGTCCACCATACTAATTGTTTGGATTTAAAACTATTTTTTTTGGATATTAATTTATACACACGCACACAAAACTTTGTCAAAAAATATTCATTCCGGTCTCTTATTTTTATTGGTGGATCTTTTGGTATGTTTTAACAAATATTTCTTGCATACTGGGAGTAGAAAAGTTATAAGCCTATCGCCTTTGATAGGTTTTAATTTTTTTTTGGTTCTGTAATGCTTGCGAAATATAAGTCATTTTGTTCGAAGTTGAGCAAAAAAGAATAAATAATCAAAATTCCTCCAAACACTTGCTTATTGCAATGAAATTGATCGAAATCAAACTAGACCGGCATAAGTTAATTGAAATAGTTACGAATATCAATAACTAGGTACGATTTGACTGACACGTTTGAACTGATTACTGCGACAAGACTGTGACAATGACGCTCAACATCTGACAGGATTGTGGTTATGGTTTCATTCTTCAAACGTTAATAAAACTAACGAATTATTAAATAAGTCCACTGTGTCATTTTGTTCCTACACACACACACACATATATATATATATATATATATATATATATATATACCATAATTTTTTCGCATTTTAGCCAGGAGCAAAAAATCCTCCAAGCGTCTGATTCTGAACGGTTGTGCGAAAGAAAACTTTTCAGTGACATAATTCTTGGACTTCAAAAGGAAAACACGGCGTTAAAAGATGAAACTTTGAAGGTATTCTTTACGATATTTTATAAATAAAGTTTTAATTTTTATCTACTTTGAATAGATTTGCTCTTTGAGTGATTAGCTTGTTTTCAGTTACATATTAAATGTTATAATTTTTTACTAGAGTTGTATGAAATATTTCTGTTTCAGCATCGCACATCAATAATGAAATTAAAATGTAAATTAGCAAAGACAAAATCAGTTCATGAAAATAAGCGGCCATTTTATACAAGTCAATTATGTTTACCCGTGACTCAACTTATTCGACCGAGCAGTTTGTCACCAATTATAAGTTCCGACAAGGAACATATACCCAGCTCCAATTCATCAAGTAAATCTGATATTACTTCTGTGAAAAATGCAAGTTCTTCAATGAGGTAACTGATTATTTTATTTTAAATATTTTTATTATATCATTGCAGTCATCTGCAAGAAAGCGTTCGGTAATTCTGTTTGCTTTGGATCTAAACTGTGCCTTATTACGACTTTAGCGTCTTACCTCGCATTACAAAAATTTGCTTATTTCATTTTATCGTGTGTGTTTTTTTGCGAGTATTAATGTTTTGTTGAAGTATGCTTCACCAGTGTTCTTCATGTTTATTTTGTTTAAAGAATTCAGATCGTTGGTGCAGAAAATACGGAAAACATTAAAAGAAAGCGCTCAAGTCTTAAAAATGATGATAGTGAGTTATCAACGAAAACTAAGGAAGTACACATCCATGCATCATCCCCAGTCGCAGATTTAACTAGAGATATTAATAAATACGAATTAAAGGAAAATAATGAATCAAAATTTACAATAGACATTGCAAAAAAATCAGAAACGCTTGATTTTTCCAAGAAACATAAAAAACAAAAATGACTTATATTCAGAAATTATTTCAGAAACCAAAAAAGTTAGCGTTTCAGACGGGAGTGATGAAAAATCTAACAACCAAGTCCAAAATAATTTAAGGCGCTTTGAGCAGAAGAAATTAAATGTAAAAAACAGTTTTCATAAGATTGAATATAATGAACAAACAAAGTCTGAAATTCAGCAAACAGTATCAGTTCAAATACAGGAGTCATCAGAAACATTTGGCGATCACGTCAGTGAAGTAAAACATGAACAACAATCCATAAAGTATAATAGCGTCCATAACGAAATGAATAAAAATCCACTATTAGATAAGGTAAAGCCGGGAAAAATAATGCAAATACCAAATGTGCTTATAGATGTTGATACATCAGATATGTATGAAGGAACTTTTAAAGATATTGCTAAAAAGATGAAACCTCTGGAAGATTGCGTCTTATATAGTAAACGCGTTCCTAATATTTACTACGCTGAACCAACGTCTTTTGAATCTGCTCCTCAAGGAGATATTCCAAAGTTTTGTACAAATTGTAAAATATCTGTCGAAAAAGAAAAATTCTGCAGCAATCATGTTCATGAGTGCTCTTATTTTAGTCGTAATAATATTTCCAGTCCAAGACCTTGCAGAAATGTTAGAGATGAAAGATCTGATGTTTCAGTAATTTCTAGTGTTAATTCTTCAAATTCACAACGTAGTAAAAGGAACAGGCGAAATTCAGGGAAGATCAACAACATCAACATTGAAGACATGGATGAGAATGAGTTATTTAAAAAAGTGTGTAAAAGTTTAGGTGTGCCTTTAACGCCCATTAGTTCAGATGCTGAACGTGGATTTACGAATAGATTTTTTGGCAGTAAAGAAAAGGCAAAGCAAGTTAATACATTTTCTTTGGGCAGTTCACCCAAACAAAATGGTAGTAGTGACAAAGGACTTGAACTGACAAATACTAATTTAGATGAATCTGCACTATCGACGTTGAGTGATAGTTCTAGAGATTGCGCCACGCCTGATTCTTTGATTCTAAATTCTAGCAGCTCTTCTAAATCAAAATTATAAGGTTTGCAGCAATATTTTTGAAAATTTTTAAGATGTGTTGTAAATGTTGAATCAAACAAAAAAGTAATGTGAAATTAAAAGAGAACGTGTAAAAATATATATCTTAAAGCATCTATTAAAACATACCTAATAAAAATTAAATGAACTTTTAATTTACATACATAAGCACCTCATTAATATAATCTTTCTTTTGTCGTCGTCGATTTTTTGTTATAAGTTATTATATTATTATTAAACTGGTTCAGTCATATATTAGGTATTTTGAATTTATAATGTGTTAAAAACATTATCATTAAACAAACAGCGTTTTAGGTGTGAATTTTTTTACTGTCTCCGAATTTCATGAAATTTTGGAATCAGGTTCATCTTACCCTCAAGTTCAAAAGTGAAAACAATTCACTTGACACAACATGACACCCCTTCTCAATTGTGTAATTACATTTTTCCAAATAACGTCGGAAATCGATAGAAGAACTAATTATAAGAAAAAAATATCAAAAAAACTAATACTTTTCAAGTTACTGACCACTAAAGATTCATATATTTTTGGCGTTTTCCTTCGTTTTTTTTTGCAAATATCTCCTAAAATATACATTTTAACGAAAATCATGTAATGAACAAAATAATGTCAATAAAAATTTTAATAAATCGGTATCACACGAAGTGTTCTAGGAAAAATATTAAGCAAGATTTGAAAGAGCAAAGTCGTTTTTTATTTCGTTCAAGATTTAATTGCTGTATTTAAAGCCATCTAGTGTTGAGGTTTTACATTTTCTTATACCCTTATATACAGTTATACCCTTTTTTCCTCTCCGTTTACTGCACTAATACTAGAATCACTTTAAGGATTTTAGATCAAGCTAGACTTACGGTGTGAAAGCAAAAGATTCAGTTTTAAATTTTTATTTTAAGAAAAGTTTATCAAATTTAGAGTTTTTGTAAGCATACTGGAGAATAACATGCTTGAATAAAATTATAAAGCAAACGGCGAGACCTAAAAAATTAAGCGAACTGGCTGGATCAGGCTTTCAGGATATTTAGTAACTTCTTGCAGAATTTGAAATTGTTTTTCCATGTGAAATCCTTACGAGTTCTTCAGTATAAAATTAAATAAATTATACTGATGATAGATATATACATATTTTTAAATGCATTGGATCCTTTGTTAGGAACTGTTTAATATTTTTGTTAAGCTAAATATACTTAAGTAGATAAACTCATAAATTGCTAATAGATTGATATTATATTATTTAATA
>NW_020539725.1:13547020-13583730 GCF_003426905.1 Ctenocephalides felis | reverse complement strand
AAATTAAATGAAGCTGAAGTTCGGTTATAACACAAAAACAGCAAATCGAAGCTAATTTAAAACGCAAACAAAATCATTTACAGGAATTAGCTGATGAATTAGGACATATTCACAACCAACTTTCAAGACGTGAGGAGATTCTTAGTGTAAGAGAATTTTCATAGTGTCCATTTGTATAATATAATTATTCGATGATTCATTGTATTTGTATTACCAGTCTTTAAAACAAGAAGCTATATCAGCACTAAAGGAAAAGCCAAGCATGAATTTGTGATCAATGTAAAAGTTGTGACCATTTGAAAAGCAAGAAGTAACAAAATCAACTGGTCAAAATCTAAGGTAATAATTTTATTATTATACCATTATGCAATAATAATTTTAGGAACTCATTTTGAATTAATATATTACAACTTTTAATAATAAAATATATAATCTGCGACCTACATTTAAGAACTTCATAGTTATAAAATACAATATGCATTTATGAAAAGCTTTAATTTATCATAAATACATGTGAGTAAACCCAATAAAATAAAATTCATATTAGTTTTCGATATCAATTTTGTCCCCATCATCCAGTAAACCAGGAGAAAAAATTAAGAGTAAAACAAACTAATGCAATTATTATTTAAAAAAAAACTTGTAGGAACAGCAAATAAGTACATTGAACAACCATTGTAAATCTATTAAACTACTTAAATTTGTAGAAAATTCTAAAAATTTTAAATGATTTTAAGTATTATTATAGTTTTACAACGGTTGTTTCAATGAACTTATTTGTTGTTCCTACAATTAGGATTACAGTTTTTTTTAGTAGTTAATCATACTAGTTTGTTTTCATTCTTAGTCTTTTCACCTAGTTTCCTAAATAAGGAGATACATCTGGTCTCGAAACATATAAACTGAAATAAATTTTCAATTTATTTTGATGATTAACTGTTTTACCTTATATCAATGAATCAATATATATCAATTTATATATATATATATATTATATATATATTAATATATATATATAACAGTAAAATCCGATTAGTATGACGCTTAATATTGACAACCCGCTTAATATGACGTAGTCGCACTAGGAATTTGGTTTCCATATAAAATTTCTTAAAAAAACAGCTGTCTAGTCGGATATATTGACATCGCTTACTTGACATGTCGTTTATAATGACCCATTTTGCAAAAAATATGTCCAATTAAATGACCAACATGATTTTACATGATGTGGCCAAGTATACGAAAGCAATTGCTATGTCTTTTTGTGCACAATAGCACCAGGGACTGTTTTACAATAAAATTATGTAAAGAAATCAATCAAAAATTACTGATTACTTACATTAAAAAAACACATTTGTATGTTTATGGGTAGGGTAGACTAATTATTAATGCCCACCACGGATATCTTATAAACAAATAAAATTAGATTCTTTTAACAATTATATTTGATAGTAAAGGGCGAAATTGTATAAATTCATAACCAGCCATCACCTTTATTCTTATGACTTTGCTATCATAAGATAAGCAGCACATGACTGCGATAAAAATACCAGCTGAACCTTTACTTGGCAAAGGTGTAAGCAATAAAGGGTAAAAGTTAAAAAAAGTAATTTTACAAGATTTTAATTGAATAAATTGTTATTCCGGCTCTTCTGATGAATATTTGTGACCAATAGCAGATCAATGTAATATCTGTGTTGTCTTTGTAACAAATGTACCTACAGAATTAATATTTTGCAATTGGTTCAATAATGTAGCGTAAAATGCTTTTAAAATTTAAAAGAAGAAATTGCATCTGTTCGCCTCCTGGTTGTTCCACTTTATCCCGTATGTGAGGTAAAATGGGTCAGATATCAAATGTTTAAAAATAGTAAAAAATATAATTTTTTATATAATTAGGAATTCTGTACATATGTATGTAAGTTTTTTCTGAACATAGTTCGATAGAGGCTTCTTTGATGTATGTTATATTTGTTCATTGGGTTTAGACAGTATAATTACCGTAAGTCAAATTGGACCGTTGTGGCCCCGCCCTACCTATGTCAATTTTATTTTATATTAAATTTTAATGTTGTCATTTTTTATTTTAATTAAAACGTTTGTATAGGCTTTTCTTTTAAATTACTGAAACATGTAACATATTTTCATATTAAAAAGTTTTTCTTCAGTACGCTTTTAATGACGACCGGTTAGTATGACGAGATTTCGGCGTCCCTTCGATGTCATACTAAGCGGATTCTACTGTATATATATATATATATATATATATTATATCTATATATATTAGGTTGTCAAATACTCCCTTCCGCTTTTTTGCTCTTGGTTTATAATACAAAAAGGCGGAAGGGAGATATTTGACAACCTTATATATTGATTGATTGATATATTGATAATTTGTCATTATCTATCAAATTTGTTTCAAATAAAAAAACTGCCTATCATGAGATCATTAATAGAAAGAATTATTAAAACTGAAAAACACATCAAATTGTTACACTAAGTAAATCAGGATAAATAATTCACGAGCAATAATTCTGAGCCTGACTGAAAATCGTAGACCTTGTAATATATTTTATGTTTATTTTTGAAAATTCTTTGGTCCAATTAATATTATAGCAATTATTTATATTCATATTATTTTATATCATTTGCACTTTTATTTGATTAGTTTCAAAAGAAAAATTACTTTTCAAATATTTTCAACTTTTTAGAAACTAATAAATGAAAATAGGATGATAAAAGATTTTCAGCAAGGCTCGCAAATATATATTTTGGATTCACACACATTCTATTCACACCATTTTCTGAATTAATTTAATTTTTTAGTTTTTATTATATATTTATTATGAAAATATTTCTTTTCTGTTATTATCTATTATACATGCTTAACATAAAACCTAAAGTTGAAACATCTCTTAGTTCTGAAATTTAAAATAAATAATTTTATATATATATATATATATATATATATATATATAACTATATAATTTATGGATCACTTAAAAAAATCAGTAATTCTTGTTTGTTTGGATTCTGCTAAACTATGCAACATATCTTGTTTCAGACATTCAAGATTTTGTAGTTTCATTCTATCAATATCTTTTTGTAATTCTGTCCATTTATAAACAATTTCTAAAGCGTTCAAAGCGTCTTTTGTAGTAGGTATTTCAACTTCATTTATGATATTGCTTTCTTCATTTCTTTCTACTTCAGCTTCTGCAGGATAAAATTCTGTTTCATTGTCATCATAAATTTCAGTATGTCCTTCTTCTTTTATATATATCTCGTTATGTCCTTCTTCTTTGATATAAATTGACAACAAGTCATGAAAATTTGATTCATTTTTAGAATCTTCTTTATTTATTTCGTCTTCATGAGTTGAGTTTTGTGAAATACCATGTCTTCTTCGAAAACGCCAAAGCCAACCATGTGAAGCTTTAAATTTACCTTCTAAATTCAAAGTATTATGAATTTGTTCTGCCTGCGACATCAACATAGGTCCAGTTACATGTTCGCCATTCTTTTTCTTTTCAATGAACCATTTATATAAATATTTATCTAAAATTACATGATTTCCTAGTCGAACCTTTTTACGTTTAAGTGTTGAATTGTCATCTAATTCATTGACAAAGGAAGTCAGTTTAATTTCATCATTCATCCAACCTCTTATGGTGCCTTCAGGAATTCCATATTCTCTACTTATTGAGGCTTTGGTGGCTCCACTTTTTACTTTATTGATGAATTCAAGTTTTTCTTTCATACTGTACGCTTTTCTTTTATGCATGATGAAATTATGCAACGATTTGATACAAATTTAAAAATAAGTTTAATATTAAATATTGATCTAAATTTTACCGCTAGAAACACGAACACCCTTAGTGATACATTTAATATTAAAAAAATGTGTCACTTATTCCTATTCATTAGGAGTAATATTTTGAATAATCAAAATGATAATATATTGTATCCTTATTATTATGAAGTCGATTCGTAAAAGTAACTACAGCAAACACAAATTTTTTTTGACAGTTAGGTTGGTTATGACATTTCGATATGACAATATGCAGGGCTTTGCAAACATTTTGAGCAGTGTATCTTATCATAGACTATGGTAGAGGTTCAAAACATTTATACTCTTCTTTTATCTATGCATTTATATATGTATTATATATGTGTATTTATATAATATATATATATATATATATATATATATATATATATATTATATATATATATATATATATATATATGTGTGTGTGTGTGTGTGTGTGTGTGTGTTAATTAATTTTAACTAATTATTAATTATTATTAATTAATTTTAACTTTTTATAAAGAAGTATTTAATTTATTCATATTGAAGTATTTTGCAGCCCAATTGTAGAATTAAAAAAAAGATTAAAATAGATTTTTTTTTATTCTATTAAACGTTTCGACAATTAATGTGTCATCATTTAGTAATCTAAAAAACATATTACATAAATAACAATAGTTGATATTAAATATAAAAATATAAAATAATTAGAAAATTATATACATACGAAACCAGAAAAAACACAAAAATAATAATATCTTAATAAATAATTTATTAAACACTAAACTTGTGCAAAAAACACCATAACTAATAATAATTAATAAAAAAGAGAATTTAAATGAGCATATATTGCCCTCCTATATTTCATGTTGTTCGCTCGCTGTGCACAGTAATGCTACCCATCCACTAGGCAACCAGGCTACCGAGCAATTTATGACCAAATGACCAATAAATGTCCAGTTGTAAAAATTTTCGGTGTCTCGGGCGATCGAACAAAATTTCATTCATATTTCTTGAACATTAGAGAAAAAAGTATGTATATTTCGAACGTGAAATGAGATAAAATCGACTTTTGTTGCAAATTTTAAATCGTTTTCATTTAATTTAAACATTTATTTTTTATATAAAAATCATATTAAAGTTAATCATATAAAAATAAGGTTGTACATTTGCAACAGATGAATTTGGAATGAATTTTGTCTCAAATATATAGCTCAAAATATTGTTCAAATGTAGACTAATAGCAGTTATAACAAATTATTCACGATTAACATTATATTAGAACCTAATTTTAACCTGAAACATGGCCTTTAATCTTGGAATATATGTCTACATTTACAATTATGTTTACAATAATGCAGATACGAGAAAGGGTCGTGCAATGTGGATTTTATAAGTGAAATTAAATTCCAAACCAATGACACATATTTTTGAGGTGCAATTAAAAACGGACAACTTTTAAAACAAATTCAATATTATATTTATTTTTGAAAGAAAAAACACGAATTAAAAATCAATTTTTTATTCATATGAATAAAATGTTGAAAACTTTATGTATGTTGTATTTTCTCAGTATAATCAATTTTTTGTACTATATAAAAAGTTTTTTATTAGATAATAATACATCCCATCGCCGTTCTTAATATATTCATTTCTAAGATTTTATTTATAATATATAAAGAAATATTCTTATTGTTATATATTTATTTGAAATAAAAAATTATCAATGCAAAAATTTTCAATTTATCATTGAAATCAGCGCAAGAAATGGATTTTGCGATCTAAGGTGTTAACGGTTAATTTATAGAATTTCGGGTTTTGGAAAAATCAGATTAAATTCATTTGTGGACTTTCGGGATTAATACATTAAACTCAATGTTACCTTTTTCGAAAAGGAATTATTGACAGACATTTAATAATATAATTTAAATAATATTGTGAATATAAAAGTACCTACCTTTATTTAGAGAATAATAACGGTCCGTGCCATCATTCAGTAATTTTTTTTAAATATTTATACAGTATAACACCAGGAAAAATAATCACAAAAATTGGAACTAACATTATTGAAAAATAAAACATAATAAATTAAGTAAAAAAAATTCTTTTGAAGTTAAAAAAAACTTAATTTATTATGTTTTATTTTTCAATAATGTTTGTTTCAATTTTTGTGATTGTTTTTCCTGGTGTTATACTGTATAAGTATTTAAAAAAAATTACTGAATGGTGACACACCGTGTCGAAACGTACAAATAAATAGTTCACTATTTATTGTACTTAGAATAAATATTATTCATGCTTATTTGTATGGTTACTTGTAATATCTGAATATATATTTTGCAATAGAGCACTTTTCAAGTAATTTTAGATTAGTTTATTATTATTATTATTTTTATTCTTGAACTATTTCAAATGTTTTACTTAGATAAAGTATTATTCTTGGCTGTATAATCAACCGAATAAAAGCAAGGATGTTATCTGAAACGCATGGATTTATAATAATTTTCAAATATAAATAATAAATAAATATTAAATATTATGCACAAATAAATATAGAATTTCACCTACTTATTTTTACCTACGTGATTTTGAAAATATATTTTTGTATTTTACGAAAAAAGGTATCGTTTCGAGTCATTTTATGACTATGGTCTCATAAAATTGGCAAAATATTCAGGTAAAATCTGGTTGCTCCGCTCTCCGCCAGAACTGCGGACATCATTTTAGTCGCCTGAACTATTAATTTTTATCATTTTACTACGGATCTTCATAAAAATCTTTAAGTCGGGTGCTAATGATTCTTTTGTACTGTTAATTTTTTTTATAATGCTTGTTGAAACATATAATAGGCGATGTCTCGCGAATTCGAAAATATTGCCCATGACATCATGTTTCATCTCTATTTTGTATCTGCCTCTTGCTCATTCCATAATAAATCTTCCGATTGCTTCGATAATAAACTTCCTAATGGATGGGTACCTTAACACAACTGAATTCAAGGTTACGCGGCACGTGCGTTAGAGTGAGTGGATGCGGCGTGAAAAGAGGAATGAGAAACAGAAAAGGGATGTAACGAACGAAAGATTTTAACACTGTAAAGAATTACTTTTCATGAAATTTATAACTTTGTAACTGCCATGTAAAAGATGAGAGGAATTACGTTTGTTGACACAAGAAGTATTAAGGTATATAAGTAACGACTTAACTATCTTTCTAAGGTCACAATTTTTTTCAATATATAATTGAGAGGTAGGATTGGACATTTTGAAAGTATGGTTCAAGTCGACAAACCCTCTGAGAGGTCCACCATACTAATTGTTTGGATTTAAAACTATTTTTTTTGGATATTAATTTATACACACGCACACAAAACTTTGTCAAAAAATATTCATTCCGGTCTCTTATTTTTATTGGTGGATCTTTTGGTATGTTTTAACAAATATTTCTTGCATACTGGGAGTAGAAAAGTTATAAGCCTATCGCCTTTGATAGGTTTTAATTTTTTTTGGTTCTGTAATGCTTGCGAAATATGTCATTTTGTTCGAAGTTGAGCAAAAAAGAATAAATAATCAAAATTCCTCCAAACACTTGCTTATTGCAATGAAATTGATCGAAATCAAACTAGACCGGCATAAGTTAATTGAAATAGTTACGAATATCAATAACTAGGTACGATTTGACTGACACGTTTGAACTGATTACTGCGACAAGACTGTGACAATGACGCTCAACATCTGACAGGATTGTGGTTATGGTTTCATTCTTCAAACGTTAATAAAACTAACGAATTATTAAATAAGTCCACTGTGTCATTTTGTTCCTACACACACACACACATATATATATATATATATATATATATATATATATATTACCATAATTTTTTCGCATTTTAGCCAGGAGCAAAAAATCCTCCAAGCGTCTGATTCTGAACGGTTGTGCGAAAGAAAACTTTTCAGTGACATAATTCTTGGACTTCAAAAGGAAAACACGGCGTTAAAAGATGAAACTTTGAAGGTATTCTTTACGATATTTTATAAATAAAGTTTTAATTTTTATCTACTTTGAATAGATTTGCTCTTTGAGTGATTAGCTTGTTTTCAGTTACATATTAAATGTTATAATTTTTTACTAGAGTTGTATGAAATATTTCTGTTTCAGCATCGCACATCAATAATGAAATTAAAATGTAAATTAGCAAAGACAAAATCAGTTCATGAAAATAAGCGGCCATTTTATACAAGTCAATTATGTTTACCCGTGACTCAACTTATTCGACCGAGCAGTTTGTCACCAATTATAAGTTCCGACAAGGAACATATACCCAGCTCCAATTCATCAAGTAAATCTGATATTACTTCTGTGAAAAATGCAAGTTCTTCAATGAGGTAACTGATTATTTTATTTTAAATATTTTTATTATATCATTGCAGTCATCTGCAAGAAAGCGTTCGGTAATTCTGTTTGCTTTGGATCTAAACTGTGCCTTATTACGACTTTAGCGTCTTACCTCGCATTACAAAAATTTGCTTATTTCATTTTATCGTGTGTGTTTTTTTGCGAGTATTAATGTTTTGTTGAAGTATGCTTCACCAGTGTTCTTCATGTTTATTTTTGTTTAAAGAATTCAGATCGTTGGTGCAGAAAATACGGAAAACATTAAAAGAAAGCGCTCAAGTCTTAAAAATGATGATAGTGAGTTATCAACGAAAACTAAGGAAGTACACATCCATGCATCATCCCCAGTCGCAGATTTAACTAGAGATATTAATAAATACGAATTAAAGGAAAATAATGAATCAAAATTTACAATAGACATTGCAAAAAAATCAGAAACGCTTGATTTTTCCAAGAAACATAAAAAACAAAGAAATGACTTATATTCAGAAACCAAAAAAGTTAGCGTTTCAGACGGGAGTGATGAAAAATCTAACAACCAAGTCCAAAATAATTTAAGGCGCTTTGAGCAGAAGAAATTAAATGTAAAAAACAGTTTTCATAAGATTGAATATAATGAACAAACAAAGTCTGAAATTCAGCAAACAGTATCAGTTCAAATACAGGAGTCATCAGAAACATTTGGCGATCACGTCAGTGAAGTAAAACATGAACAACAATCCATAAAGTATAATAGCGTCCATAACGAAATGAATAAAAATCCACTATTAGATAAGGTAAAGCCGGGAAAAATAATGCAAATACCAAATGTGCTTATAGATGTTGATACATCAGATATGTATGAAGGAACTTTTAAAGATATTGCTAAAAAGATGAAACCTCTGGAAGATTGCGTCTTATATAGTAAACGCGTTCCTAATATTTACTACGCTGAACCAACGTCTTTTGAATCTGCTCCTCAAGGAGATATTCCAAAGTTTTGTACAAATTGTAAAATATCTGTCGAAAAAGAAAAATTCTGCAGCAATCATGTTCATGAGTGCTCTTATTTTAGTCGTAATAATATTTCCAGTCCAAGACCTTGCAGAAATGTTAGAGATGAAAGATCTGATGTTTCAGTAATTTCTAGTGTTAATTCTTCAAATTCACAACGTAGTAAAAGGAACAGGCGAAATTCAGGGAAGATCAACAACATCAACATTGAAGACATGGATGAGAATGAGTTATTTAAAAAAGTGTGTAAAAGTTTAGGTGTGCCTTTAACGCCCATTAGTTCAGATGCTGAACGTGGATTTACGAATAGATTTTTTGGCAGTAAAGAAAAGGCAAAGCAAGTTAATACATTTTCTTTGGGCAGTTCACCCAAACAAAATGGTAGTAGTGACAAAGGACTTGAACTGACAAATACTAATTTAGATGAATCTGCACTATCGACGTTGAGTGATAGTTCTAGAGATTGCGCCACGCCTGATTCTTTGATTCTAAATTCTAGCAGCTCTTCTAAATCAAAATTATAAGGTTTGCAGCAATATTTTTGAAAATTTTTAAGATGTGTTGTAAATGTTGAATCAAACAAAAAAGTAATGTGAAATTAAAAGAGAACGTGTAAAAATATATATCTTAAAGCATCTATTAAAACATACCTAATAAAAATTAAATGAACTTTTAATTTACATACATAAGCACCTCATTAATATAATCTTTCTTTTGTCGTCGTCGATTTTTTGTTATAAGTTATTATATTATTATTAAACTGGTTCAGTCATATATTAGGTATTTTGAATTTATAATGTGTTTAAAAACATTATCATTAAACAAACAGCGTTTTAGGTGTGAATTTTTTTACTGTCTCCGAATTTCATGAAATTTTGGAATCAGGTTCATCTTACCCTCAAGTTCAAAAGTGAAAACAATTCACTTGACACAACATGACACCCCTTCTCAATTGTGTAATTACATTTTTCCAAAATAACGTCGGAAATCGATAGAAGAACTAATTATAAGAAAAAAATATCAAAAAAACTAATACTTTTCAAGTTACTGACCACTAAAGATTCATATATTTTTGGCGTTTTCCTTCGTTTTTTTTTGCAAATATCTCCTAAAATATACATTTTAACGAAAATCATGTAATGAACAAAATAATGTCAATAAAAATTTTAATAAATCGGTATCACACGAAGTGTTCTAGGAAAAATATTAAGCAAGATTTGAAAGAGCAAAGTCGTTTTTTATTTCGTTCAAGATTTAATTGCTGTATTTAAAGCCATCTAGTGTTGAGGTTTTACATTTTCTTATACCCTTATATACAGTTATACCCTTTTTTCCTCTCCGTTTACTGCACTAATACTAGAATCACTTTAAGGATTTTAGATCAAGCTAGACTTACGGTGTGAAAGCAAAAGATTCAGTTTTAAATTTTTATTTTAAGAAAAGTTTATCAAATTTAGAGTTTTTGTAAGCATACTGGAGAATAACATGCTTGAATAAAATTATAAAGCAAACGGCGAGACCTAAAAAATTAAGCGAACTGGCTGGATCAGGCTTTCAGGATAGTTTGTAACTTCTTGCAGAATTTGAAATTGTTTTTCCATGTGAAATCCTTACGAGTTCTTCAGTATAAAATTAAATAAATTATACTGATGATAGATATATACATAAATTTATATTTTTAAATGCATTGGATCCTTTGTTAGGAACTGTTTAATATTTTTTTGTTAAGCTAAATATACTTAAGTAGATAAACTCATAAATTGTAATAGATTGATATTATATTATTTAATAAGTAAACGTTGAACTATATAAAAAATATGAAAACTATACTAATAGTTATGAAATAATAACATATTTTAAATGTGATATTTTTGTATATACGTGTTTAGTAAACAAGTTGCACCAGTCTCAAAACAAATATGTTTTAATTAAATAATTTTTATTTAACATATAAATAAATAACTGTTGTTACAAAGCATTTTAAAAAATATTAAATTTATATATATACATTGTTAAAATATCGAACTGTTTTCATAAAAATCTCTATCATTTGAGACCCTTGGATAGACGAATTGTAAAGGTGGATCTGATTGGAATCCATTATTTACTTGTCCATTATCCTGGACAGGCGTTTTACTTCTTTTGGGTGTGTGAATTTTGTATCTTCTCATTAACTCTTGGAGTGAAGCCCATCCAGATGTAGGGGGATTAGTTTTTGGAAGTCCTTTCGGTTTGCTATGAGAATAGGAAATATATGATAATGAACTAAACTTATACTAGTTTCACAGAGAAATCGATCTTATTGAAATTGATCAAATTCATCTGAAATAATTCTACAAAATTATCAGTAATAGAATTCAGCCGAATACTGTCACCACAATTATCATAGCGCATTATTATTATCTAAACAACCTATTGAAAAGTAAATGAAATAGGAGCAGGTATTCTTTTTTCCTAATTTACATTTTGTTATAAAACATTTAATTTATAAAAAAATAAGAAATGATATCTGTAACAAATAAGTTATTTGCTTTTATTTGAATTTTCTTATATATGAATTTTCTTATATATGAATTTGGGCATGAGGTAGATAAATTTTCAAATTTTCAATAACTATATTCATTTTTTCGGTGGTGTTGTTATTTGGCAGTAATTTGCAAGTCGTCATTAAAATTGTTAAATGTTAAATGTTTTATATATGTAATTGTGTTAAATTAGTTAATTTAACACAATTACATATATAATACCATGTTTCAAAGAGATCGTCTGAGTAATTCTGTATTTAATATTCAGAATTCTGAATATTCTCATTAGAGCATATAGTTGTTTGATATTAAACTATATGCTCATTAGAATATTGACTGTTACTTAATTCAACTGATTGGATATTAATATTTTAGTTGTAAAGATTTTTGCTGTTTAATATTAAAGTAATAATATCTTCATAATATTTTTTTAAAATTAGTAATTAGTAAGTTTGAATCAAAATATTTACCTTTCTCCGAAATCACCTCCGCCAATCGAAATGTTATCATATAACCAAGTGTTGCCTTGCATGTGCTGTTTTGGCTATGAAATACAATAATTGTTTCAAAAATATTATCTGAGGAAATTGTAAATTTCAAATCGGTAATTTGTTTCAAAATAATTAAGCATTGGCTGACTTAACTCAAATCAAATTCATCAAAAATCAAATTTATTTATCCAAAATAATTTATTCAATATTGCATGGAAATATTTTAGAATGTTGTCATTAGTACTTCAGATTGTAGGTAAATCATGATGGCATTTTTTTTTTTATTATGAATTTAATGATATTTGTTTGCGTATTGATAGTATCGTTTTTAATTCTGGAAAACAACAAGCAGCTTTTTAGTTATGCATTTTATTAAGAAAATGTAAAATTCCATTAAATTGTGTAAAAAATTGACAGTTGTGACCGGGATATATACCGTAACCAGAACTGGTCAAGGCTTATTTGGACCTAGAAGATACACATCGTTCTCATCAAGAACGATGATGCAAATCTCCAAATCGATCGATTTATCAAAATGTGTAGAAAAATTGAATTGCCGGTGAACTATTTTATTAACCTATACTTAATTGAAAAAAATGCTATGCATTGTTCTTACCATTTTGGTTTTCTCTGAAAGTACAGTAATTGTCGTGATATATGCTATCAAACATGCATTTATAAACCATAAAACAAATCCTCTCATTGCCATTGCCATCATAAGCCCAGCAGCCGTTTGCATTGCCAGAGGCTTACCGCCTAATATTGAGTTTAACACCTGAAAATAGGGTAAATTTGTAACATCTTCTTCTAAATCAGTTTAGGATATAATAGGATATAGTATAATAGGACAATTAGGAATTTAATATAATTTTTGGAATTTTCAAAATTGAATTTTATGTGGGATTGTGAGAAGGCCTTCAGTAGTGTTATTGTGATTCACAATTTGTGAACAGATTTTTTCGTAACCACACTGAACTTTTTAAGAGCACAATCTTATAAAAACTTTTAGGGAAAGGTCGCTGAATTGAAAAGTTTGACTAAACACTTACTAGATTTTAATGCATTTACTAATTTTAGATATTCCAAGAAAATCATAAAAGCAATATTTTTTGCTATACTTCAAGCAAACATTGAAATTACTGTTTACCTACCTATTTCCATCAAGATGATGAATTAATCAGGATCAGATAAAAATCTTCTATTTACTTACCTGAAAATCGTGAATGTGCTGATAATCTAAACCAAAGAATATGGCCAAGATGAAATCCATTATGCAAACAATACTCGTTATAACCAACCAGGCTATGACAATCAATTTACTTGATCTCTTAAAGCGAGTTTTGCCTGTAAATTTTTTGACATTATATTTATAAATGAGTTATAGAAGACAATGATTAAATATAAAGCGATATAGGTATCAATAACTCATCAGACTTACTCAAAATACTTACTCATTGCAAGAAACAATGAAGAGATAAACCAGAAAAAGCTAACAAAGAGATACAACCACATCCAAATATAAACATCTTCAGAAGTGCTCAGTTTTCTATTTTTGGCATTTGTGTTGGATCAAGAATTGCCACACATTCCTTTTCTGAAACATATCATGATAGGAAAATCAAAAAACTACTCAAATTTTTTAGTAAAAATACATTTATTAATAAAAATTGTTTCATTACGAAGTATTAACTATTAAATATTAAATTAATCTTTTTCTCAAGGCATTTGCAAATTTATATTTCCATTTAATGATTACTACAAATTTCTTTCCAACGCTGATGTTTCTTTGAAGTTTTTCTCTTAAAAAGGCTAAAATACCCAAGTAAAATATCGTAAAAAAACTAAGATATAAACAAACAATGCTATCAAGTTTTGTATCAGCGGAAATTGTGAGAGAATTGTTGAACAACAAGTCAACAAGTATTTGGAGTATATAGATACAAAATTTACGCTATATTTTGTACTAATAAAAGCAAGGCGATCGTGGGGTTGAAACAATTTAAAAATCAGTTAATAAATAATACTAGAAAAATCTACAATCCTTTAAATGCTTAAAAAATCCTATAATACCAGATTTTTCTGTAAGGTAATTCCGTGGAACTGATGGCCAAAACTCAGAATCGTTTGGAGCGCCATGGTTGATTTTTTGAGCATAAAAGAGGTTGCACATTTTCTTATAATGTATGAACATTATTATTAAGAAGCTTTAGTTCTAATAATTCCTAGTGAATTAAGAGTATTAGTGAATTTGATTTTAGTTATTGTTACCTCTAAAATATTGATGATAAAGTATCGTTGACAATGCATCTTTATCAATCGATGTTGCCGGAACCAGACAGCTGTGCGCTATCAGCCCGGTTATTGACAGTGCCATCCATATTAGAGATTGGGGCTGAAAATAATATTATAATTGATCAACGACTTATAAAGAATTTATTGATGATATTTTTTTCTATTCTCTAATATTTTCTGTAATAATATGAATATTCACGATGTCCCAGAACTCAATTGATCCCATGTAGTTTGAAAATTATAAGGTTTTAAGACAGCCTAGACCACCCTAGAGCAACCTTTTTATCCCACTGGCCAATTTAAATTATAAATTTTTAAGGCGGGCCGCACGTAATTTATATATGTATATATATATATATATATATATATATACTAGGTGACCAGACAGACGTTATTTTGTACCCATGTCTACAATTTTTTAATATAATATACTAACATTTACCGTTTACCTAAAAATAATGATTATTGTTTTTTATTACTCTTCACGCCAAAATGCATATACATTTATAATATGAGCGATGTTGAATGTAGAATATTGTGGAAAGATTAGTAAAAGATGCAAAGAAATTATATATTAAAAAAAATACTTCAAAATTTAATATCCGAATCTTGTGTTGGCGCCTCCTAAGCGTGCGCTCGTATTTTTCGTATGCATCGCATTAAAGGCCCCTGATTAATACTTAATTTCTGATTTTAAGTGAATTAATTTGTCATAACCTGTTCATATGTGTATCATTCAATCTGCTATACATATAGTGTATTTTATATTATTTTAATTTCTGGCACATCTCAGCTGCTTTTTGGCAATTATAATGTAAACGTTTCATTTTTTTATTTATGATTATAAATTTATTATACATACTCTAATATTGTCTAGGTTCATAAGTAAATTGAAATTTGTGGCAGATGATAGTTTTTGTTTTCAACTTAAACAATGACATATCGTTTTTTACATTTTTTCCATTTATTTCTACATATACATCCCAGCACTTTACAATCACATACATCCTAGAAAATTTCTTTAATAAACTTCAGAAAGTTTAGAAATTTATCCGAATAATCGTTTAGAAGGAGTATTCAGTGAGTGCTTGTAATTTAATATGAACTTCAAATAATAGCAATAAAGCTCAAATTGATTCTACGTTTTAGTTAGAAAACGTTTGTATGTGAAAAAGAAAAGGGCTGTTTTTAGGGCTTTTCTGGCAACTATTCGATTTTTTTTCGCCGTGAGAACCATCCTTGGACATCAACGAACATTTTAAAAAAATAATTGGCCAAATTGGTTCAGGCGTTGTGGGGTTATGCGCTTACCAACACATTTTGCGATTCATTTTTTATATAAGATATACTAGCTGACCACAGCCACATGGAATATTTCTGGAACATTATTATCTAGTATGAAAATAACTAACTAATTCTGAATATATAAAAATGTGGTATTTAAATGAAAGGGGCAGCTTACACAAATTACTTTGATAATTCACCCACTGTAACGCTAAAATAATAACATTCATTTTTGAATTACGTTATGTGTTAATTAGAGAATCGGAACTCTGAAAAAAATCCAGTTTTCTCTCAAAAACATAAAAACAATTTTTTTTTTTGAATAAAATTGAAGCTTTTTCATAAACTTAAAAATCTGACAAAATTAGCCTTTACAGTCGTGTTTGATAAAATATCTAGAAAAATAATTTGGTTGAGAAATGCTTGGCGGGCCGCGGGTTGCTCATCCTTGGCCTAGACCCGAGCTTTGGTCAAACTGTAACCATTTTTTGGTTATGGTTACGAAACTTGGCAATTCTATTTGATAATTTATTTTAAATTTAATGTATTAAAGAAAAACTTTATATATGACTCACATGGCTCTATATTAAAACTTTTTTTTATCGACAGTCAGTCTTATAGGTTTTGTTCCTGATAGGCCAAGCTTTATTGCAAATACATCGTTTGTGTCGCACATCTGTGATTGACGTTGCCTTTTACCAAATTGTGTATGTCAGACATATACGTTTAACGAGGCTCGTGTAGAAATTCTTAGCACACACATGACTTACATGGCGATTAACGTATTAAACGATAAATTTCAAATTTTCAAAGTTTGTCGACTTGTACAATACTTGTTAATTTCATACTAAAGATTTCAAAACAAATGTTTTTCGTTTGTATTCAGGTATATGACATTCAATATGAGCTTTTTAATCGTCATTGGAGGCACGCGTAATATGTGTAATGACTTTTACATTCTCAATATTTATATTTATATTATTATTATTATATTTTTGCATACTTGTGCGTGATCTGTAATGAAAGCGAAAACAAGGCAATTGCAATTTGCAATACGTTGAATTTACGACATTATAAAAAACCATGACGCATTTGAAAAGCAGTCGGATTGCAACGGTAATTATACTTATGGTTTACGAATCGTTTGGAAATTTCATATTCAGATAAAATTATCGTTTGCAATTAGTGATAACTGTCTAGCAATTAACCATAACATGCTAGAATCTTTCAGCAAACTAAATGTAAATATTATCAAGTTTTGTAGCCAAAAAAACTAACTTATAATTTAAGAAAAATTTCTTATTTCTTACCAACTACATCCAATTTCTCTATATAATGATTTTATAAAACATGAAAAATGGCAGTGTTCCATAAATGCTGAAATGTTCGATGACACTTGTTAAATGCTTGTTATCGTATTTTTAACTTTCTTATTTTAGGAGAGCTTAAGAATTTTGCTAGAAAATCCGATTTGTTAATTTTATATTCTCTAAACGTTTTAATTCAGGCTAAATAGTTTGACACCAAATTTGGAAAAAGTATGTGCGTGTGATAAAAGACTAAACTTTCGACCTTGTTTTCTCAAAAACAGCTGCACCGATTTTAAAAATTTAAAGTCCATTGATGAAACTCGAACTTCCCGAAGTTTATGTTTTCATAAAAAAAGCCTATTTGCTAAATTTATGTTTTCTCGATGTTTCAAGCCATTCTGAATCGAATGAAACTAAATTGGGATAAAGTATGTGTGTGTGTGTGTGAACAATTTTTTTTGGTTCTTAATCGACGTTTGCTCAAAAACGGTTAGACCGATTTCAAAAATTTAAAAGCCATTCGATGTATCTCGATAAGGACTAGCATTTATCAATTTTGCGCGACGATCAGCCAAGCCGTTTCTTTGTAAATAGCAGAAAAGTGAAAAATTTTCGTCCACGTTTTAGCCCGCAAGTGTGAATCGATTTTGAAAATTCAAAAATTGTTCGAAACATATTGGTTGGGAATCGTGCTGACTAGTTTTTTGTTAAAAATTTTTTTTTTCGACGATTTTTATGAATTTTTTTTGACGGTATATATACCATAGTCTTTTAGATTATACTAAAATATTACGGCTCTATAACAAGTCATTTAATTTTAAAAATTCGTCAAAGTTTGCACAAATTACAACGATCGGCTGAGCCGTTTCTTTGTAAATAGCAGAAAAGTGAAAAAAATTTTGTCTACGTTTTAGCTCTGAATCGATTTAAAAAAATCAAAAACTGTTTGAAAGATATTGGTTGAAAATGATACTGATTAGTTTTAGATAAAAATCTACCGGGTCGTATTCTTGATAAATTTATTTTTGAAATAAAAAGTTGAAAATTTTATCTAAGTATCTAAATTTCAATTTCGATTAATTGAGTCAATTCTTACTCATTTCGGGAAGTTCATGCAACTTGCCTTAAGGCTAAATGAGACTTTCAACTAGTTAATTAATTAAATGAAAAAGGTACATAAAACTAACATTTAGTACGCATCATTGACAAAATTTTTGAACCTTTTTATTTAGCATATTTCACTTTTTTGTGCATTGCAGCATTCTTTTGGATTTCATTTGGATAAAGGTTTTTCAAAATAATTTATATATATATATATATATATATATATTTATATGTATTTGAAATCAACTAAATTTAATACCCCAGTTTAAGTACTGTTGCAGTAATAATTTATCAACTATACGATTATCAGATAACAATTAAAAGACATTAAGAATTAAGTTATCAGTAATTGTAAATAGATTAGAAATACTTATGGATAAAATTAAATCAATAGAATTTTTAAAACATTCTGTCATAATTATGTTCTCAGAAATGAATTGATTGATATATAATTTGATAATTATACTCACGATCGAAATATATGCGGCTGCTTTTATAACATTATCCTTTGATGATGATCTGGACATTTCTGTTCCTGATTTTCCACGTGTAGTAAACATTATTGTTATCAAATATCAGTATTTGGTTGCACAAATTCAATTTTAGTTATATTAATTTAAAATCATGTCTTTAAATAATTTGATCTTAGTTTCTGATAAGTAAAAAATTAATTTTTTTTTAATTTAATTATTTTTGTGCAGCCAACATTGCTCAATTGAAGTGCACGATGATAACTTGTAAAAGAATAATTACTACAAAAGATGTTAACCTATTTAATAAAAATTATTCTTTATACTATTATTTTTATATTTTATCATGTTATATCTGTATGCTATGAAATATTACAATATGCACAAATAATTCGAATTCAGTGCGTTTTTAAAGAAAGGATACCGTTCAGATATTTAGACTTGTACAATATAAATAGAAGGTAATTGCGAGTTGTAAATTGCTTTAAAAAAATTGTCTTTAAAATTTAAGTTATGAATTCTTTTACTGTTTATTAATTATGCATTCCAAACGTTCAGTCGAATAGAACGTATACAGAAGACTATTTTTTTATTTAATGAGAGTGCAGAAAGTACCAATTCAATTAGTAAGATCAATAGGACACACCTTGATAATAATAAATAATTATCTTAACATATATAAAATTGGTGATATTTACAATTAATTAGAGTTAACGAAACTGTCCTTTTATTATATTACAAAAATATAACTTCAATTGATAGCAATATCACCTCAACGTCAATTTATGTTAGATAATTAATTTAACGTACGAGGTTGGCCTGTGATTAATAATATTGTTAGATTAGAAATTTATAACATATTTTCACATTTTGCTCAATATTTAAGTAAGATTCACCAGAAATCACTCTTTTAATAACAGGATATTATAGTGCACTGAACAAAATTATTAATCCAAATAAGAAAATTAACTTTAAGAAACATTAAGCTTTTATTACACATTAACTTTTTATTAATTTATTGTTAAAGAGATTTTTAGAGAATCTTTGCTCATTACAATGTTTCACCTCATACTGTCGTTCCCTATTACTTGTTACATGACGAACAACTAAAATTTCCGATATTGTACTATAAAATATGATGTTATAAAACATTATCTATATTTGATGACTTATCGCAATAATATTTCGTTATTCTAGTGTTTTATCTTGTATTACGAATTTGTGCAGGCACGCATTTAATTGCATTTTCAGATTTCAGATGAATTTAAGATTTTAATCATAGTCAATATTTGGATTTGCTTTGATATCCCTATATCAATATTTGGTGGTTAGTGCTTCAACATTCATACATAAGATATGTATTATATCTATAATATAAAAATGAATCGTAAAATGTGTTGGCCAATTCTTTTTTTAAAATGTTCGTTGAAGTCCAAGAATGGTTTTTACGGCGAGAAAAAATTGAATAATTGCCGGGAAAACTCTAAAAACAGCCCTTTTCTTTTTCACATACAAACGTTTTCTAACTAAAACGTAGAATCAATTAGAGCTTTATTGCTATTATATAAAGTTTATATTAAATTGCAAGCATTCATTGTATACTCTTCCTAAACGATTATTCGGATTTTGATAAATCTTTCTGAAGTTTGTTAAGGAAATTTTCTAGGATGTATGTGATTATAAAGTATTGGGATGTATGTGCAATATTGTAGAAATAAATAGAAAAATTGCAAAAAACATGTCATAGTTTGCATTGAAAACAAATGAAAACTATCATCTGCCAAAAATTTCAATTTACTTATGAAAAATGAAGTGTCTACATTATTATTGCCATTATTATTGCGATAAGATACAGTATATGTATGGCAGATTGAATGAGCGCATGCCTTAGGGGTGCGCACACAAGATTCGGATATTAAATTTTCAATATAGTTTTTTTTTCAATATATAATTTCTTTGCATCTTTTGCTAATCTTTCCACATTATTTTTAAAATTCGTAAAAATTTCACTTTATAACAACAAATGGGAAAGTAAAGTAGAATACATACAATTTTGGACTTTTTAAATAATACAAAATTAAATTAATTTAATATAATATGAAGTACAGTTGTTATGTTATGGTTATGGTGATGTTATACCTTTTAAAAGACTTCAATTTTCAATATAGTGTGGGAATTGAGACTCAACATTATATTAATAGCAGTTCTACATTTAACATCGCTCATATAGTAAATGTATATGCATTTTAGCGTGATGAGTAACTTAAAAAACAATAATTATTATTTTTAGGTAAACGGTAAATATTAGTATAATATATTAAAAAATTGTAGACATGGGTATAGGACAACGTCTGTCGGGTCATCTAGTAGCGAATAAAAAGAGATGCAAGTTTATTTACCCTAGTATGCCTTATTGATTTTGGAAATCATGTTCATCAACACAACTAATTCAAAATACGTATTTAATCAGGGATCGATATTGGCTAATACACTAGCCGAATCATAATTTACTTAATTAAATATTATTGTATAAATTCTAAACGCAATTATTGTAAAGCACGGCTTGTCTTAATTATCTATTTTACAGAAGTTGATCTTACTAAAATATTTTTTTGCATAATGGTTTCTTTTGAATTTTCTAGTAAATTTTACAAAAAATGTGAGTTAGTAAATGAAACCAATATAGTTTAATTCAATTCGTTACATTGATTTTACAAAGTTACATTTTAAGAGTACAAACAATTCGATTGATGATTTTCATTGAATCTTTTGCCATGATTTCTCATTTTACATAGAAAAATTTGGTATTGATTAAATTGAGTTTAATTCAAAATTATCAATACCCTTTTTTATAAAAAAAGTAATTATATTATATAAGTAATTATTAGCGTATTTATAATTGTTTAATTCGCTACTGTACCTAAAATATTATGTTTATCTGATATAATCTAATCACAGAAATATTTTCTACGCCTGTTATTACAATAATTTAGCGGAATACATGGTATACGAGTAATATGCACGCATATATATATATATATATGTATATATATATATATATATATATATATATATGTGTATATTCCAAGGTGCAGCGCGCTTTCAAGAGTTTTTTTTGAGAGTGCTTTTTTCATGTTTTCTGGGGAATTAATTATTATAATTATTTTTAATAAAATCAATGAACTTATGCCAGTGCTAGTGAATGAACCTATGTCAGGTATTTAAATTATTGATTATTATTTACTAATTTTTGTTCACTTTTGGACAAAATCACATACTTATATAATTAAGGTGGCCATACGTCGGGGTGAGTCTCGGATTTTCACCTTGTGTCCCGGGTTTTTCTAAAGGCAATATTTGTCCCGGATTTCGATTTTTTGTCCCCAGTCATCCCGGTTTTTCGAAAATTAAAATTAAAATTCATAAAAATAATTATGAAAACAAACGAACAAGTGTTATTTTTTTCAAATTAATTATCAAAAAAATTTAATAGAATTTTATACAAAGCTCATGTCAAAAACTCCATGTCATAATGTCTGTGCTTCTTCCACTAGTACTTTCTGCTCTTAATATTTTTATAAACTACGCATAATATTTACAAATTAATTATATTTCTGTCGCTAAAAAACAATTTACACATAAGTTGGTATATTTTTTGCATCATTCATGCGAGAATAGAAAGTAGATTTTACGTATAAACGTAATGAACAAATATATTTGCTTCTAGTTCGCATAATTAACTTCCCGTTAATGAAATAAAATCGATATTCTTATGTTTTATGATCCCCTGATCATTTTGCAATTATTTTTTAAAAAAAAAACATTGCTATGAGTGAACCGATTTGGATGATTCAAATTTGGCAATACCAAGGAAATAACAGTAGCTTTGATGACAAATTTTCACGTGAAGTTATAGATCTCTAATATAACCTCAAGTGAAAATCTCCCCTCGTTGGTATGGGTGCATTTATAATCATAAATATGTCAACAAATACTTCTAAATAGTTAATTAGTCACAACTGGATTGGACAACTACTGTGTTACCATATATTCAAGAAGCCATGTTATAGTCAGTATAACAAAGTAAGATTCAACAATTTTAGGTTAATGCAGATAATTTATAAAAAAATGGATAGTATATTGGGTTTCATACAAATATTTGGAATTCTCTAAATACCTAGAACTATATAACAAGTGAGTTTTGAGATCAGAATCTCTTATGATTCACTTTTAGCAAGCATCTTAACTATTTAAGCGACTCTTATGTTTTTTTTCGTCGAAGAATTCAAAAAATCTAGTTTTGCCATAACAACAAATAAACAATTTTAAATATCAGAATAGATCTTTTGATATCATAAATTTTTATAATTATGTAACTTAGATGGAGTTTGGGATATTAACTAATTTACAGAGTTTTCTATACTTTTATTTATTTTTCCGATTGGTCTGTTTTGTGGATTTAAGCGACATTCCATTACAATTTTGTCCAAATCAATTATTGACCTGCGATTTGTTTGAATCGAGTTCAAGAAAAATAATTTCTTAGAAGGAAGGGTTAATATTTGGGGGTCTGCAAGGGACATGATACATTACAATGAAGGATTCGGTTTTTTAATGCTTATTCTGTTAGAAAAGTATTAGAATATATTTGAATGATTTAGAATAGGGTTGAGCCTTAGGCGTTAACGAATGATTATTTATAACTTAGATACAAAATCATTTCAATATAAATTTACTTTATGAATTATCATTCGTATGTTTGATCCTATAGTAATATTTTATACATTGCTTACAGTAATCACGTTTCATTTTTTTATGAATATTAGTGTTTGATAATCGTTTGTATGGGATATTTCAGCAATATGCCTAAAGGCACAATGATATACACACTAGTTTAGCTATTAATTAATTAGGCAGTATTTGACAATGTAGCTAAATGCTAATAATAATTGCATTGTTAACTTGTACAATAAGTTGTCCTGAAACGATCGTATTAATGAATATGCCATAATCTTCACTATTTTTATTCATAACTATATATTTTTATTATTTTCACTTACATTTATGCTATCAAATTACAAGTACTTGTGCAACATAAATATTTTATTATATGTCTTAATTATTTTAATACTTAAAATGTAGTTACGTACAAATATTCAACAATATTTAACAACTATTAACAACTTAGGAAATTGTACTTTGATGTGTCCATAGCTAATTTTAAATTAGCTTTTTTATTTTTAAATTATTTTTTTTATTTTATCATACATTTTTTTTGCAAACTGAAACACCTAAATATGTAGATACATCATGGCAGCTACAAAACAAGAAATAAATTAAAAAATGGTCTTTAGCAACAATTACGGATCCAAATTATGAATGGAAAGGTCGTCTCCTAACTTGAATTTTTTATCTCTGAAAGGAAAAATATTATTATTAGTATAGCATGTGTTTTTAAAATATTTTTTTGCAAGAGAATCACAAGTATTTTGAATTTGTATAAACAAATTAATCTTTATAAATATTTTATTTATCATTGATGAACCAAGATTTGTGGAATTTTTTAAATATATTTCATAATCATAATAATAATATTGTCATCTACAGTTTATTTGTCAAAAGATTCAACAGTCAATTTACTCTTGTTATAATTGCTTTGCAATAAATTATTATTAATGATTGTATTTATAGAACTTGCGGTTGATACATTCATAGCCTTAGGTATACACATAAAGCATAGCAATAAAATTATGGGAAAGTTATAGAAATCTTGTTTAACAATATCACAACTACTGTAATCCGATTAAAATGAGAAATTATTGTTCTTTGATATAATTTCACTCTTTATTTAAAATTGTCAAAAAATTATGAAATATTAAAATACTAACGATTTGGAAAAAATATTGATACCTGATGTTTAAAAACACCTCCATATATTTTTTCTGATAATTTTGTCTTATTTTAATCATTTTCTAAATAAGGACTTTTATGAGTAAATTTTATGAGTAAAAGGGTTTTTAAAACTGATATTATCCTAGAACGGTGTATTAATTAAAATTAATAAATGACAATTCAATAATTTTAATTTGAGAACAAAGTAACCATATTTTCATGTTATAATTAGTTTCTTGATTTCAAAATTAGATTTCAGTATAGTTTCAGTAATTGCTAACAAACTTTAATTTAATTAATAGATTCGCGGACAGTAAAAGTTTCAGCAAAGTACAAATGGAGAGTCATTATTTTTAAATTGGTGTGATCCGAAATTTGATTAAACACCGTTTATGAGAGTAGTCAGACGAATATGATAAATATTTTAATCTTATTTAGTCTTATATCACGGATGTTGTAGCATCCACGTTAAGTATTACGTTTCTATTTTACGCAATTTGCTTGCTCAAGCTAATTAGTGACTACGGGAAAATATATGATGAAGAATCAATTAGTCATTACTTTGACAGGTATAATAATTACAAAAATTATAATTATATTAAATTAAATTCAAAATAATTGACTTTCAAATTAAATTTGAATGCTTCAGCATCCACGTTATTCTGCATCACAATTAAAATAAATGCTTACAAACGTTTCCAAACGTGTTAAATTATCCTTTCTTCTTTAATTAAATACTAACCGTTTGGTTTTTGAACTCCTACTCCATTTTTTATAATCATTCCAGTCTAAATCTTGAAATTCATCTTCATCAAAATGTTCGTTGTGATGGTTTACTTGTTTTCCACCATGAACATGGACCTTAAAATAAAATTATAATAGCATTTACAATATTCTTAATAAATGGTATATTATAATGACGAAAATTCAAGTTTTGTAAGATTCATCAATCTTATATTTCTAGACTGCGCACATTCACAGCCTAAGGCACCAATATAAAATATGATTATTCTATTGCGGGAAAGTTAACTGGTTTAATATTATAATGCAATGTTAAAAATATAGCAGATTATATGGTTGAGTAACTATACATTTTCATTAGTTTTCTGATTGACAACATGTTAACATTATAGATTCAATCTCAATCTTGACGAATAAGCTTGACGAAAACCACAAAACTTTATTTTTAAAGGCTTCGTCATGAATAAATTAAATATATAAATATATTTACAAGGATTTTATCTGCTGTTTTCAGTATGACTTTACTCTAAGACGTTATGCGCATAATTCAGATAGCTTTTGTTACAACGTATTTCTACTTTAAAACTGAATTGCGCAAAAAAGATAAAACATTGGTTTTTCATACTATGTGAAAAAATTTTGTAATGTGATGTGGAGAAATCAAGCAGGTTAGCCATGTGAGAAAAACAATTGGACTTGTCATTTATATTTTTCATTCAGTAATATTTTATAATGAATAAAACTTATATATTTTTATACGATGGGAGTTTATACTTTCATAACATTACTACTCTCACATTGGTGATCCCGACGTGATCAGATGAAGACAAAGAAGGAGCATTTTTCGAGGATCTAAGAAATATAGATTTTGACGCAGCACCATAATCACTGGCCTTCAGAGAAGACTTATAAGGTACGTCCAGTCCTCGGTTCATCATAGTTAACGCACTTACTACCTGAACCGGACTTTCGTGGTTACCCATTTGGTATACCCAGACCTCAGTGTTTATTGCTGACACAAAAAATAATTTGAAGCCTAGACTTCATTGGAATGCAATTCAACCTCTCCTTGTCCGGTTAACTCAACAAATCGTCTTTCGATGCTACCTCCTATTGTCGGCGACAGAGACGAGGCAAAACAAAATGACATAAATTGTTTATTGGATCTCACAATTCTGGACTCTTATGTTAAAGAAACCAATGATCCTGATTTGGATAAAGAGCCAACTTCTTTCTCTGATTAGAACCCATAAATAACGCATAACATAAGATACGAATGCAACGCCTGCAGAAATGGAAACTGTATCCATAAAAAACGCATTCTAAACATTAAGTTTTTCTGATATAACTAATACCAATTAAATCGATGCTGAATCTTGGAAGTTCACCGACAGTGATTACGTTATTATCAGAAGAAAAAGACATGCTATGATTTTAATATCCCCGTCATTTAGGAAAAAACCTTAGAATCAACACGACGATAGTTTCTTCTGTGTGGTAAACATCAATGGAACAAATTCAGGCAATAGAAGCAAATGGTTATAAACCACAACCCTAATGGTAATACCTACACAACTACTATCTATGCTAATGATGAACAACTTAGAATCAACGTTAAAAGTGAAGGCACGAAGAATTTAAATTTAATATATTTGAAGCAATTGATTTGAATTCATAACCCGCACTCTTATTCAGAACAGTTTTTGAAAAATTTTGGAGATGTTAGCGAAAAGCAGGGCGAGAGTATCCACTAATACGTCAGGACTTTGGAGGAGCGATATCAAGGAAGGTAGGTCATTCACATGATGGCTGATAACTATTGGAGCTTATGACAATATCAGTCAGGTCTGATCCATGCCATTTTGAGGTCAAACTTGCATATTGGCATAACTAGAGCTGTTAGCAAATTTGTTTTGGTAAGTGGCTAGAACGACTGAACATGGATCAGGGGTCCCGGGTTCGATAGCCACTTCGAGCAGCCTGTTGTCAGGCAGCAGTGACAACGATTTTTATTTGGAATATAGATAACAATATGTTTCCAAGTGAAAACAGCCCTAATACGGCATTGCTGCAGCAATTAAATACATCACTATTACAGTAATTGTAATAATAAAAATTCAGCACATAGAGATGAGACAACTGTTTGGGTTGCCATCTATAATAAAAACAAACGTAGTTGGTAAGATATAATCACAACAGCTCATAGAACACATAAGTTCTGATCGCTGTTCAAATAAAATTAAAAAAAATTGTAAGTTCGTCATTGTAAGTTAAGGGGTTAATTACTTGTGTATGACGATTCGCCTATCAGTTTCTATTCTTTTAGGTGCTAGCAAAAAAGTGAAAATTTTATCAACTTAGCAAAAGAAGTGCTAAGCAAAAAAGTGAAAATTTTATCAACTTAGCAAAAGCAGTGCTTATAAAAAAGTGAAAATTTTATCAACGTTTTCGACAAAATTCCTGAACCCATTTTGACAGTACAAAAGATATCATTTAGAAATCGTGCTGGTTTGTATGATGATCGGGAAGTTCATGCAACTTGTTCACTAGATTATTATTTATGATTGATAAATTTTTTATTAATATGATGTAAATACATGCCTTGACTGGAACTGGTACTTTAACGGTGATGGGAATCGGAACTGGCACCTTGACTGTTTTGACGTGATGCCGATGGCGCGTTATCACGTGCGTATGAGACTTGACTGGCACGTGGATACGCACTCTTTCTCTGTAATTGACACATGCATTTAATTTATTACTTTATTTCTATTTAATTGATATATGTTTTCACGCTTCGAGATGTTTTTCATATGTTTTTATTGATGCTGTATCAGTAATATTAGTAGTTGGTCGTAAAATCTGAGTGCGTTAGGTTTAACATGTGTTTTATTTAATGCAACTATGCTAGTCAAAGAAATCAAATTGATATTCCATCCTAGATATATTCTTTGTGCTCGAAAAACATAACTCTCCTAAGGATTAAATTGTTAGCAAATTCTATACAAATCAATGACTAATCGTATAAGCTGTGTTATATTACACGATCATAAGCTTTTGAGATTAATAATACATTTATATTATTTTTATTAATGCTGATTCTTTCACTGTATATACTTATAATGAATTAGTTTAACAAGCCAAAATATTCACAGTATATAAAATATTCATAGGATACAGTAATTTATGATAATAATAAGATGTGCTAATTAGCAATTTTTCGATACGTTTTTCGATTTCTAATATTTTTATTATAAGTGATTATATTTTCGTAAGTTATTTTTGCTACCTATTTTGATGGTGTGACTAAAGCTGGATGATTACTACAATAATTACCACCAAGAACTCCTCATTATAATTTAGAAAACGTTAGAAACATATGTTTTTAGTTCACAAATATACGTTTTAGATCAAAGATAAAGTATTAAGTACAGCAACATCATAATTGTAGTAAAAATATAATGTTGTACTAAGGTTTTGGTGCTTTGAATTGATATATTCCTCAAATTCCCCCTCTTAATCTTCAATTTTCAGATAGTTTTTTTTAGAAAATTGAGAATTTATTAAGTAATAATGCTACAAGAAGAAAAATAACCACAAAAGAGTTGATTATTGCTATTCATTCTACTGTGCAATACTTGACCGCGATTTATATTCATTTTATTTCATCAGTTTATCTACGTTGGAATTATCTTTCTTTACATTTGGTTTTAGTACACTATAGTATAGTAACTATACTATAATGTATGTGTTATACTGTAATTGTACTAAACGAAATGTAGAACAAACAAACTAATAACTAGTGGTGTATGGCATTATGCCTTAAGGCAAATTGCTGGATCTTTAAGTATCGTAACGAAATGTTCGAGCAATATTAAAGTTTTCAAATAGATTATTATAAATATTGTAACATTGTCTAATATTTATAAGAGTTATATAAACTGAATAGCAAAATTGAAATTATTTGTTTAAAGTATATTAGAACTTCAGTCAGAATTAAAATTAAAGTCTGATTTATATTTGATATACATATTTTCGATTTTCGGCCCATTACTATAACTACCCTACGGGAAGTTAATAAGTATTAACTATGAAATCTGTCTTGAGTCCAAAAATAACAGAATAACACTTAACGTATTTCCATATAACTCTAAATTCTAACTAATTTGCTTTTTTATAAAATTATTTTTTATAAAATTTATTTAAAGTTTATTTGATTTATTGCAATGGAGATTCTAGAAGAATTTGAAAACTGTAGTAAGAAAACTATTGATAATAATAATGAATTTTTTTGCTTGAAGGCAAGTTCGTATCTTACATAATATTTTATAATGGAAAGAGTTATATTTCAAGACTTTTGAATAATACTTCATATTTCTTAGCTTAAAAGAAATAGTAGTTAATAATCAGAAACTAGATGTACAAAACTATGGTTTGATATTTTTAGCGCAGTTGATTTAGTTTTATGCTATTATGGAAACGTTAAGCTTTTATATTCCATATAAAAGATTAGAAATCGAAATTTCACGATAATGTAAATATATTTATAAGATTTATCATCCAATATAGCACGAAATGAAATCTATATGGCACTCAATATACAATAATTACTTTGGGTGATTACTTTCGTTGGAACGGATTTGAGTTGCAATATATAAAACTTGTTTTACTTATTTCGAACCAATAATTTTCTTAATTAGATAGATAAATAGAAACAAATTGTGTGTCTTTTTATGGATTCAAATATTATCACATTTTGAATTGACATTTATAAGCATTTTCGTTCAGTACTTATATTCAGAACGATTTTATTTATGCAAATAACTAATTGAGCCTTTACTGCTTTGAAAATCAGACGTGGACTTAGTACATATAAACATACATTTAATTTTTTTACTGTGAACTAACTAGGTACTGATACAGAATTATTTATTAAAATCATTATTAACTTCCCGTAGGGTAAGTTATTGTAATGGGCCGAAAATCGGAATTGAAAATTTTTACATTTCTCGACGTTTTGAAGGTTTTTGAACGTTTTGGCATACCTCAGAAAAAATGGATGTGTGTGTGTGTGTGTGTGTGTATGTGTGTGTGTGTATGTCTGTATGGATACAAATTTCCAGTCACGTTTTAGGGCGCACGGATCAACCGATTTGAATGGTTCAAAAAACATTCGATTCCTATTGATAGGGAAAAGAGCTGATTAGTTTTTGGCAAAGGCAGGTCCAACCGTTTCGGAGATACGGAGCAAAGAGTGCAGAAAATAGAAATCGAATTTTTGAGAGAACGGAGTATCCGATTTGAATCATCTAAAAAACATTCAGGGACCGATTCTGCCGCAATGTTATGATAAGGTCATGTTATGAAGAATTTTCCATAGTAATATAGACAAAAGTTATGCGGTTGGTGTTCAGTCAGGCGAATTTCTCAGGTTTTCTCATACAAAACATAATCTAAAAGCCGCACAAATGTCAAAAAAACGATGTTAGATAAGTGTGTGTTTCTGTTTCCTCTTAGGTAACATACGAGTGACGTTGCAGTTTATGCTTAAAACGCCGGAATGAACAGCAAATACATGATATTTTGACAGCATTCAGTATGATTCATTCGCATAATGTATGGGGAGTCGGAGCGTAACATGCCATGCCGTAACATTTCTCTGTTATGCGCAGAATCGGTCCATCAATTAGTAATGATTGGGAGAAGTGTTTATTAGTTTTTGGCAAAGGCAGGCCCAGCCATTTTGAAGATACGGAGCTAAATATGTAAAAAATGGCAGTTTTTGAGAGAACTAAGCGTCCGATTTAAATGATTCAAAGAACTTTATGCTTGTCTTAACAAAATAATTGATTTTGTAAAAAAAATTTTGTTCCAACTTTTTTTTTTTTTTTTTTTTAGTTTTTTGTATATCGAAAATATTTCAGATTTTATTTTTAATTCTGACTATTAGTTCTAATATACTTTATAAATAATTTCAACTCTGCAATTCAGTTTATATAATTCTTATAAATATTAAACAATGTTACAATATTTATAGTAATCTATTTGAAAACATTCAGTATTCCTCGAACATTTCGTTACGGTACGGGAAGTTCCAGCAATTTGCCTTAAGGCACGATGCCATAATTGCCTCAAGACAGAATTCCACTTACAGCTAGTTTAAATTTAATTATTTCTAACATATTAACTCACCGTCCTGGATTTGGATGACTTGAGCATAAGTTTATCACCAGCATCAACAGCAGAATTTGCTGTATAAATAATTTGTATTTTGTTAGAAAATTATCACTTTGTTTTATTATTTCAATATCTTATTATTATTTTATTCTAATTGTTTTAATATTTTAATTTATATATTTTTGAATTAACGCAGACGATTCATATCAATTTAATTTAATATTTCTTATGCACATGTTTTCAACATGGGAAATAAGAAAGTTTTGAAATAACAATATTTATAAGTTATATCTTGAACTAATATATGATGTATATTGTGAAAAAATTAATTTTTGTTGTCAGCTATTTCATTCGAAATATAATTCAAGTTTCAGCGAAAATTGGAACACACTATTATCAAAATATGTCTGTGTGATTTTTTTTGAGAAAGTGTCAAACTTTTTGCTTTTTCTTATTCCTTTACTTATTATTCAAAGGCATAATTTAAACTTATTATTTAAAGGCATATTATTTAAATGAAAATTTGACAAAATGTTTTAGCAAGAGAAGAAATAAATAAAGAATTTTTTTTTGGTTGCATCTTCACGTATTTCTAATTTAATAACCATAATTTTGAAAAATTTTATAATTTAGGCATTTTAAAACTATGCTATTTTTAATAGATTACAAATAAATAAATTGATATATACTTACAAATATGCTGCTATAATCCATAATGTAATCCTTTATTAAGAATTAATTTTCTACACTTGCACTCACATTCAATTAAAATAACAATATTTTTTTATTCTTATTAATTCATTTAAATGATATAATTAGTTGGATATATAAACAATTTTTTATGTTTATTGTGGTTTGATATAAGAAAAGTATTAAAAACTAATTTCACTTTTCTTTAACACATACAGATTAAATTTTATCCATATACGTATATTAGGAAATATTATGACTTTATTTATGTTCTTGTGTGTTGGTAAGAATTTCGACCTTTCTCTTTCGAAATGCAAGTTTTGTTTAAAGTGTCGTTTGGAGCGAACGTGCTTTATAAACTAAGATGGCGAAATTTATACATTTCCCTACCCCGATCAGAAATTTTACCCATGGTGTAATTCATTACTCTACTTTAGGTATCTAAAGAGGAAAATTTATGGTAGGATGGGTAGACGAATTGATAATTAAGTTCCAGTGGTAATAGAGCAAACTAAAAAATGGAGCAGTAATTTCTTGGTAATATTTTGTAACTTTGTCGTTTCTTCGAATGAATGGATGTACGAGTATATAGGATATTTATGTATGAACATGTAGATATAATTTTTTCGAGATAACGAATCAATTATTTGGAAAAATTATTAACGATGATTATTTTAGATAAGGTTTCATAGTTGCGGAGAAACACGTACAAACTATCCATTAGATAGACGATCAAAAATAATTATAGTTTATATATGATTAGTTGAAGTGATAATTCAGCAGTGAAAAATAATTTAAATAGATTTTATTTTCAAATTGTGTTTCTTATTAGAAATTATCAATTCTTGCTAATCCTTTTTATCCTTTGGAATATAATGTTTCACATAGAAACTGAAAAAAGTATTAGAGTAGTGCGGGGCTAAAAAGTCTGTGGATAGAAGGGTTCACCACCGATATTTCAAAAATAAGTAATGTTAAGAATTTTTTACAATAATATTTGAAAGTAGAGAAAAAAAGATGTATAACCAGCCATCACCTTTTACGGTAATGTTTGAAGAGTTCACCACCGATATTTCAAAAATAAGTAATGTTAAGAATTTTTACAATAATATTTGAAAGTAGAGGAAAAAAGATGTATAACCAGCCATCACTTTTTACGGTAATGTTTGAAAATCCATACCAAAAGTAATATCTTCTGTTGTTAGTTTTTTTGGTTGTGAGCGCTGTTGCTTAGTTTACGAGACCATAATATAATTATATACGTTATTTAATTGTTTAATGAGATGCGTTGTTAATTTCAAGTTAGATTCCACAGCTTTTTTTATGTAACCTCTATAAAAACTTACACCTGGGTGAGGTAAAAAGGACCAACTGACAAAGGTGTAAAAAATAAAAAAGTGCAAATAAAAAGTAAATTAAGTTAAGAGATATATTAAATAAATAGTTATTCAGTCTCTGCTGATGAATATTTCTGACGAAATACTATATCAAAGTTATATTCAGTGTTATCTCTGTAACAAAATTACCCATGAGATTTATATTTAGCGTTGGTTGACTAATGTAGCTATTATTTCGTAAAATTCCTTTAAAATTAAAAATGAGACGTTGGACTTGTTTGCCCACTGGCCTGCCTATGGCGTAAAAAGGACCAGGAGACAAATTTTTGGGAAACAGCAATAAAAAAACGACGTTTAATTACGACGTTTCGGAACTAGATACGTTCCATTATCTAGTTTTTTTGTCAAAAAACATTTTTTATATAGAATAACACCATTAATAACTAGGAATACATAATATTAAGCATTTTTTTATCAGGCAATAGATTGTGTACTAGACAAAAGTAAAGAAAATTTTATACAAAGGAAAAAATAAAAAATAAAATTAAGTAGCAAAAATCATTTACCTACTAATATTGCAGAATTTTTGCTACTCATTTTTATGTTTTATTTCGTTTCTTTACTTTTGTTTGGTACCGTTATAAAAAAATTTCTTACTTAATATCCTGTATTCTTCGCCAGTAAATTGTTTTTGATAGAAAAAAAAAACTGATGATAGAACGCATCAAATTCCGAAACGTCGTAATTAAACATCTACAAAGAACAAATTGTTTTTTATTTATTGGATTTTTTGTTCAAAAAATACACACACACACACACAGATATATATATATATATATATAATATAAACATATATATACATATATATAAATATATATATATATTATATATATATAAATTATTTATATCAATCATTATCAATAGATGTTCAATTACATATCGGAATCGTTTTATTGTAAAATTAAAAATAATACTGTATGAAAAATGAGATTAGTGTTATAAACAAATATAACTAGTTTGCAAGTCGAGCATATTGCTTAATAACTTGTAATACCGACTTTATTGTCGATTATATCTTGAAATATGATGGAAATTAAAACTATTTTTAATCTGAGTTCTGTCAATTTATTACGTATGAAAATACATGACGGTTGCTATTTTTTGAGATTTTTTTTAAGTTATCCTTAGTTTATGCGAATGCGATAGAATTCATTCTTTTCTTTTTTTATCGGATTTGTGCCAATTTTTATGATACCACTTCATCACCCGCTAGAATTAAAACCTTTGATCGTTTTTAATTTAGAATTTTTGTTATTAATTTCTTATTAAATTCTGTATTAATTTTTGTTATTAATTTCTTATTAAGTTTTGTATTAATTTTTGTTATTAATTTCTTATTTAGTTCTGTGTTAATAACTTTTGAAATTACCTCTCCAGACTAGAATACCTTTCAAAATGAACTTGAAATTTGAAACAGTATGCGATTTATTGAATGTTTTGTTAGTAACATGCTCAATTTTGGACAAGTTTAATTTTTCGGTATCCTAACATTCAAAATACTACTTGATTTTTATAGCATATGTTTTATTTAAAAAGGTTCTAGAGAAATCCCTATTAGTCTCCATTAATCTCTCTGCGAACAATAGAACAGTGATATTAGATTTAGACCAATGCATTTCCCCCGTAGGGTAAGTTATATTAATCACAAAAAAATGAAAATGAAAATTTTTGCATATCTCAACGTTTCAAAGGTTTCTGAACATTTTGGTACACCTTAGAAAAAAAAAATCAAAATTTTCAGGAAAAAAAAATTCATACGCGTTATTGTAATTGTAAGAAATATATGCTCAGATGGATTCATTTAGAATCTCAAACATTTTCAAGTGTCACTGTATATTATATGAACAAATTAGTATATAGTTATTAATTATTAATCAATATTGATTGATATTTATTTGCTCGAATATTTAATTTTGGTACGGAAAGTTCCAGCAATTCGCACGTTGTCGTTGTCGTGCACCGCTAGTTGTATGTTTCATTTTTCTGAAATTTAAGGCAACAAATAAGAATTTTGCATATTGGTAAATGTCGAATTGTATAAGAACGATTTAAATGCTAGAAACTCCTATAGTTCTCGATAAGTTGTTTAGTGACAAGAAAACTGCGCAGAATTAGCATTAGCCGATCGAGATTCTAGAGATCACTGTTTGCTCGCATTAACTTTCTACGCGAAACTGGACTTTACAAAATCAAGCGAACTCATTTATTTTCTCATTTCGGAGAGCCATGACGTCGATATAGCAATGATATATGTTTATATACCTCTGATTGTAAATGCATTTATTATAAGTGATGTCATTTTACTAATCACTAAATTGTTTGTGATAATATATGGTATTGAGATTTATTGCTATCAGTGATCAAGATTAACATATCCCGTTCACTAGTTAGCGAAACTAAACTAAAATAATAAATTCCTTTGGGAAGGCAATTTGTTATTAAAAAAACTAGTGGTGTATGGCATCATGCCTTAAGGCAAATTGCTGGAACTTCCGTACCGTAACGAAATGTTCGAGGAATATTAAATGTTTTCAAATAGATTATTATATATACAGTAACATTGTCGAATATTTATAAGTATTATATAAACTGAATTGCAAAGTTGAAATTATTTGTTTAAAGTATATTAGAACTTTAGTCATAAATAACATTAAAATCTAAAATATTTTCGATTTTCCAAAAAAAAAAATTCTTTGAGAAAATGGCAGGACCTGTCTTTTGCTAAAAACTAATCACTTCTTCTCACTAATCTCTTCTATAAATTGAATGTTTTTTAGGTTATTCAATCGGATACTCCGTACTTTCAAAAACTCGATTTGCATTTTCTGCACTCTTTGCTCCGTATCTCCAAAACGGCTGGACCTGCCTTTGCTAGAAACTAATCAGCACATCTCCTTATCAATAGGAATCGAATGTTTTTTGAACCATTTAAATCGGTTGGAAGCGTGGACGAAAAATTGTATCCATACACACACACACACATTTTTTTTCTGTGGTATGCCAAAATCTTCAGAAACCTCCAAAACGTCGAGAAATGTAAAAAAATTTAATTTCGATTATTGGACGATTAAAATAATTTACACTACGACGGAAGTTTAAAAATAATGATATATCTTGAGAAAAATGGTATCTCTC
>NW_020539725.1:13531513-13546920 GCF_003426905.1 Ctenocephalides felis | reverse complement strand
TAATTAGAAGTGGGCGGTGTTAAGTACAAAATATGCATTCCAGAAAAACGTTTTAGAAAAATAAATAAATATAGAGACACTAAGATATTATTAAATATAATATATTGGCAGTGATATACGTTTTATTCAAGGACAAGTAATTATTTTTGGTCATATCTTCATATTATTATATCAAACAAGAAGGTAGTCTCAAACCCTTTGACCGGATAACTAGTCAAATGGTTTCAGAGTAAATTCTTGTTTGATTTTATTGTTTAATATAATTATATATTTAATAAATACGAACAAATATAATTTATAAAAATAATATCATACTTAAGTATAAATACGGACTTAATATTTAGTTCATTACCAGTACTTCATCAATAACTATCAACAATTCGACCCATTGAACTTATAGACAGCAACTTGAGCAAGCATTGTATTTATTAATTGAATATATAACAATAAAGAACTGGATTGAAAACAAAACCTTGTGTACTAGGGCCACAAAATAAAAAAATTTAGAAAATGGGACACCCCTTATAATTGATCCAATTGATACAACGATAGCCACAGGTTGGAAAAAACTCAGCTTTATCAGGCAATTGTGAAAAGAAAAGGAAACTGATACGAACCCTTATCATATTGGAAAAAGAGTGCTTTTTACTATGTCATAAAATTTGAAATAAAAGCAACAAACTAGCAGTATAAAAAACTATACACAAAGTTAGTAAACCTTCCTCTAAAATATCTTACAAAATTAGTTTGATTAAATATCTTGATTATATTAATATGCAATATTTGCTATTGATTATTACCAGTTTAGCTTGACTAATTCTTCGATGTCTTTAATTTTTAGTAGAAATAATATTGATTTTTCTATAATAATATTAAAGTATCGATTGGTGTATATAAACCTCGTATGGTTAGAACACATATTGTTTAAAAATCATCATAAAATATGCAAAAACTCTTTAATTAGAAATATATAGTTAGATAAAAATTTAATTATAATTAATTGTTAAAATAATTTATTTAGTAACCAAATATTTCAGGAATTAAAACGAAAAAATAGTTTGGGAATCATGAGAAGATTCTAGTTTCCTGATACAAGCGAGATGCGCCCATACTAGCATCAACATATCGCTCGTATTTAAAATTTTATCGATTTGTAGAATAATTAATTGAAACCATATTTCAGACTTAATAATTTTGGTTTAAAAAATACTAATAAATGATATTCTGAATTTGTATATAAAAATTATTATTTATTCGATCCTAATAATAAATTAGAATAACTTTTATCTGCATAGATTTAAGAGCGATTCAAAAATTTAAAAAAATAAATTATATATAATTTACAAGCAACATATATCAACAAAGTCAGTATCTTTTACAATAAGGATGTAATAATATTAAAAATTGTGGTGATTAAATGCATAATAAAATTTTATTTATGCTATAATATCTTAGTTTTTCATGTCTGAATTTACTGTAGTTTATTACATATATCTAAAAATGTCAATAAAACTATAAAAAATTTTACTCGTTTTCAAAACTTTGAGCTCAGCGATATTGAAAACATCAGCATTTTGAAAAACACGCCTTATTAGAATGTTAGAAATTAGAATTATAAAGACCATCAAATAAATTTATATTAAGTATTAAATTAAAATTAAATACTAATAAAACTTTATGATAAATTTTTCAGAATTTTTCTCTTTTAGAACATCTTTTAATACACTGCAAATTCTGAACAGAATTTTAAATGTACTCTGACTCATTAAGTTTTAATAAGCAATTAATTAATCACTCATTAATATAGAACTCAAAAACAATGTTGTATTTAATATAAAACTCAAATATATAAAATTTCGTAAATGTGTTAACACCCAAGAAAAAATACTACTGCCATTGATTACATATGAAATTGTAACTCATTTTAAGGAAATGTTACCCTTCATATCTATAAATAAATATTACTTAGAAATATGATTCATCGAGGTACGTTTAGTTTCCAATTTGTTCTAGAAAAACAAAACCATTTCCTAATTATACAGTTTTACCAAATAAAGGCTCGAGTGGGTAGACATCTCTCCACTTTATGCCGCTATCTCACTGTACCTCTCTCTACACATATACGCCGGTCTAAACGCTTCGGCAGCCATTTGCTATATAAGATTCAAACGAGAAACATCAAGCAAACTATCAAAAAAATCATACAACTTTTATAATTACCTTAATCGTAATTAGTGTACCTAATTCAACTTTAGTGTCTTATCATTACCAAGTGTCGTGGCACCACCGATTAGTACCAAAAATCGCTAAGTGTTTAGTGATACTCTAATTTATCAAATTAATTATTTTTGTGTGTTGTGTAATTTTAAATAAATTTTTATAAAAATGGCTGATAGTGGACTTAAACGCGATATCCCAATCAAGCTTGGAGATTTCAGTGTAATTGATACAGAATTCAGCAGCATCAGGGAAAGATTTGATGCCGAAATGAAGAAAATGGAAGAGGAAATGTCTAAATTCAGATCCGAGCTTATGAATAGAGAAAGTAACAACTTCTTCAAAAGCACAAGCAGGTAACAACTTAATAACAACATTAAATATATAAAATAAATCTAAAAAGCATGGTTTTTACATGACTTATAAAAATATAACATTTATAGAGTGTGGGTTTTAATTTATAATTTTATTATCATTACTCTATCAATAATAATTTATCTTCTTTTATTTAATAATTAAATAATGAACAAGCCTTATATTTGAGTTAAATATATTATTTTTATTGATCTTTTGCCATCTGTCAAATTGTACAATTGTCAAAATATTCCTAGAAGTAGATTCTTTGATAAATTTTGACATATGCAGAGAAATAAAACTTCAATATTATTCCATTCAAAAATAATTAAACTATTTTACTATGGAGAACTAATGATCTTTATTCTCTATATTTTTATCTCTATTATTTTTTCTCTATATTTAAGATTATCATTTGTTTCCAACTTTACGTCAAAGTTATTAAAATACTGCTAGGCGGGTTGTTTTCTGAACTAATTTTGACAGTTGTTTTTTGACAGATGTTTTCGATTTTCAAAAAAAAAAAAATTCTGTGTATTTTTTTATGTTAAAAACATACAAAAGATAGCTCACGAAAGAAATATTTAAAATTCCTTATATCTATTCAAATTTTGTCATTTCATTTATTAAATGAAAAAAAAATTGGCCAAAGGGTCCAAAGAACATTAACGCTTATAATAATTAATTTTTTTCAAAGTTAATTTGTCACTAGGATTTTCAAAGAGCTTATTTTAAGCTTTACTGATACTTTTTGTATATTGTTTGTCTCAAGATCTTTATTATTTTATACAATTAACTTTATTAATAGAATTAACAGTTATTCTGCAACAAAATCATTAATTCCTGTTCATCCAATTATCTTCCAATATTTGCTTGTATTCACCATGAACTCAACTTTTCTTTAAGATTCATCTTAGAATAATATATTTAATTTATATTGATAGTATATATTTTACTTTAACAACTAAAAGCCACAAGGGCAGCAAAATAGGGGTAGTTGTTTGAGCAGCTGCATATAAATAACATATGTTACTCTGTCATATGATCATGACAAAATTTGAACTGATGTGAAATATTTAATACTGATTTATTTATAATATTTCTTGAGCATCATGACAAATTTATTGTTAATTAAAATATTATTAAAAAATTGTTCATAGTATTTTCACAGTATTTAAACTTGTCAAAAAGTTCGGTTTCAAACAAAATTCTATTTTAGAAACTATTCATTGTGTGGGTGTTTGTGCGAATATATCAATTTCAGCCGGGTTGTTTATTCATCGTACAATGCTATATTTAGATTTAGTAAAAAGTGTATGAACGTTTCATTAGAAATTTTTTTATTTAAAATTTAAAAAGCGAGTTAATTTCTCGAATCATCATATACTGCAAATATGTGATAATTAAAAAAATATATTAAAAATCTGAATATATAGTTTTTTTTGTTAAAATTTGCTCGACATGACGTCATGTCTATTAGCGTCTTGTTAATACCTTGAGTATGTCTCGCAGGTGTTACATGTTTTTAGTATAGAAGTTTATACGTATGCAAATTTGGTGCATATGAAATTTATGTATTTGCAGTTCATAAAATATAATAATAAAAATATATAATAAAAAATAAATGAACTGCAATTTCGTAAAGATCACGCATTGTTTACCAAAGTATGTGCGTGAAGATTTATGTAGAACATTTATACAAATAGATCGAATAGAACTCAAATTAAGGACAATTTAACATTTAGTCATTTTACATTACTCTTTTCTACCTATAACAAAAAAATGCAAATTATACTACTGAAATTTTCCAAATTTTGGAAACGTGATTGAGTTTTTACATATGAATATCTGCTACTTTAACGAATTTTAAATGGAATTAATGAATCAAATAATGATTAATTAGAAAAGCTATACTATTATTTGCTAAGGAATTAATTTAAATTTCGAATAGTAAAAATGCTTATGCGAAAAAAAACTTTATATAATTTTCAGTCCATTTCATCACCAATAATATTTATAAGTATTAAAGAAATTGATTGAAATTTTCATTACCAATCAATATTATATTTAAGATTTCATTCGTATAATGCCAATCTTCATATTACCATTACGATATTTATTGGTTCGTTTTGGCCGCGAAAATGTTATAAACTTTTAATATATATTTCAATGGACATTTTATTGAGCATAAATTTTGAGTTATGGCTTGCTACTCGTATATAACACTTCAACAAACAAACATTTGCGATATAAACCCCTAATAGTATTATCGAATATGAAATTACAGGCAATAAACTTCATTTTGTTTTGAATTCATACTATTGCTGTCGATAAATAAAGGTTTTATTAATATTTTAATATATTCAAATAGGCTGCGCTCGATACCACCAAAAGAGTTATTGGTTCAAATTAAGAATGCAAAAGGTCATTTGTGTAATAGTATTATTGAATATTGAAACAGAAGCTTTAAATTGATAAAATAAATATTATCGAAGTAACGTATTTACTGTTTCAGAAAATATCTATATTTAAAGTTAATGTAGGTCAAAATTAGAGATATGACTTCATATCTAGAAATATTGGTGACTACATTTTGAACACTTCAATTTATTCGTCGATATCACTTTATCATGAAATTTAAAAAAAGGTGTGATTAAATCAACATATAAATTTAATCATTTATCATTTGAACGCGTTATGAGAAAAAAAAAGTATAGATAATATCCTATTGCAAAATCTGTTCAGGTAAATAAGAGTAATGGAAAACTACATTGTGTTTAGTAATCTATATAATCGCAATTTGTTGTTTAAAATATATTTACTTTTCTCTCTATCCAAATTATATATCTAATCGTCCAACCATGTGTTTAATATATACTATAAAGTCAGAGATATTTAATAATATATTATATGCAAATTCTCAATACATTCATTGAATCGAATAGAATATATAAAGTAGGGCGGGCGCAAAGGTCGAATTTGAATTTCATTAATTATACTGTCTAAATCAAATTGTTTAATACGTGTTATTTGTTGTGATATAGTCAAACAACTATCAAACTATGTTCAGTAAAATTTCCAAGCAAATCTTAATATAAAAATATGTTTTTAGCTATTTTCTTAATATGTGCCACCTGTCCCTTTTTTAACCCAATAGGCTGATTAAAAAGTGTCAGTCATCGGCCAAGCAGATACAATAACTTACTTTAAATCTAAAAAAAATGTTACAAAATAATAGCTTAAATATCCAACCAATGCGAAATATATTTTTTTCAGTTTTTACAATGATTGCATCGTATATAACCATGGAAATATACGGTGAAATACCAGATCATATAACCATGATCTGGTATTTCGTGAGAAAAATTCATAAGCAGAGATGAAGTAAAGATGTATAAATTTAATCAATGAACAAGAAATAATTCTTGTAATTTTTTGCTAACTTTATATAGTTTTTTATTTACTATTTTCTTATTAGTTTATACCTTTGCCAGTGAAGTACCCCACCCACAAGCAAGCTTTTATAGAGGCCATACAAAAAAAAGCTGTTGGATCTAACTTAAAAATAACTATACGTTTTATAAAATAATTAAATAACGTTTACGTAAAAACTATGTACAGAGAGCTCAAAACCAAAAAAAAATCTATCGACGAAGCAAAATACTATTGTTTAAATATTGATATATGGTAATTTGTCTTCTGGTAGCAATATTGTAAGAATTAAGATGATGTCTCATTGCTCATCCTTTGTATTTACTTTAAATAATAGTGATAATTTAAAATAGTATCGTTAAAAAATCTATACTTTAATTGATTTTGAGATAATGGTGGTGAACCTTTTTATCCGCGTACCTTTAAGCCCCGCTCTACCCTACTTATTAAATAGTCTTTAAAATTTAAAAGTTTACCATATTGCATTTTTTGCTACATATAGTCCAGCCATTTAAGCATGAATTAGGAAAAGAATCTCGGAATTCGAGATACTCAGCTGTAAGTCTGTAAATACTTGTATATTGACGCCCTAAAGTTGTCTCAAAACCTACATATGGTAGGGTGTCAATACCATATGTAGGTTTTGAGACAACTTTAGGGTGTCAATATACAAGTATTTACAGATTTACAGCCGGGTATCTCGAATTTCGAGGTGAACTTACTATAATGACTGGACTAATAGGCATAGCTTTAGTTATCTCAGGTGCATAATATTTGAAAAGTGGTATTATAAAATATGCAGATCGAACAAGCGTCTATTTCCATATAATTTTAAATATTAATAACCAATATTCTAAAGAGAATTAATGATTTAATAATGAATCGATTATTAATTGAGTGATCAGTTTGTTTTTTATTTGAACACATTTTTAACGGTTAAATTTAAGCCAATTACTGAGTTGTTTTTTCCAACATGCCCTTGCAGTATAGAATGTCCCTTTTCGGCCGGCTATTGTAAATTCATCAAATTTATTGAATGTCCCTTACTGGACAGTTGTAAATAAAAGAGATAATAAAAAAAAAAAATTAAGTCAACATTGTTTCTCTATATTATGATGTTCAAAAATGTTGTTTGTATGAGCCTCAGAAACACTTTATCAAAAGCATTTAAGTTTGTCGACCAGCGTGTCGGAGCGGATGTTGAAAAATTCCTTTTTCTATTATTTTGTGAATGAACTCACGACCATATATGTGTACAGTTTGTATTCAGGTTGCCAGACACGTATCAACAGTTCCGTATCAAAGAAAAAAATCGCCAATGCATATTAAAAACAATTATAATCGAGCATTTTAAAAATGACAAAAATAATTAGATAATTTGCTGCATATTATAGGAAACGATTGCAAATATTTTTAAACAAAATTTTGTTCCCAAAAGGTCGTAAATTCGTTTCTCAATTATGCTGAATTTTTGGGCAAATAGTAATTGTATATATGTGAAAATATCCACGTGTGATATTTTATTATTTACGCTTAAGATATAATTGTTATATCACATATCAGATTTTATTATTATTTATTTATATTCTATTAAAAAAGAATTATTATATCATGTATTAGATCATATGCTAATTCAATATATGATTAGTCATACGAAACGTACCTGTTACGTAGCTGTCGACAGATATACTAGGAATATAATGATGACGTGCGATGTCTTTGAATGAGCCGATTGTTAGCAATTTTTAAGAATCGATCTGCAAATTAAGAAATATAATATGTAATCAAAATTTCTGTGAAAGATGACGCTTTAGATCCAATTAATAAAAACACAATCATCAATATTTCAGTTCATGCCAAATTTAATTCCACTGGTAAAAGGTGGTAAAGGTCAACCACCGATATCTCAAAAAACAAGTAAAGTTAAGAACTTTTTAAGAATAATATTTGAAATAAGAGGAAAAAAGATGTATAACCAGCAATCACCTTGATTCTTACATCTTCGCTTTGGGGATATAGACGGATTTTTGAAAATTCATAACAAAAGTATTTTCTTTTGTTGTTAGCTTTTTTTCGGTCGTGAGCACTGTTGTTTAGTTTACGAGATCTTAATATAATTTTTAAATCTACGTTGTTTAATTATTTTTTTATATGTACTGTTAACTTCAAGTTAGATTAAATAGTTTTTTTTTATAACCTCTATACAAGCTTACATGTGAGTGGGGTTAAAAAGAACAACTGAATCTTTATCCTGGCGAAGGCCTATGGAATGAAATATAGTAATGAAGTATAGTGAATAAATAAGTAAATTAAGTTAAATAAAGCAATTTTACAAGAGATAAATTAAATAAATAGTTATTCCAACTCTGCTGATGAATATTTCTGACGAAATACCAGATCAGGGTTATATGTATACAGTGTTATATCTGTAATAAATGTACCCAGAAAATTTATATTTTGCATTGGTTGAAGTTTCGTAAAATCCCTTGAAAATTAAAAATTACACATGGACCTATTTTTTCCCTGGCTGTCTCATTTTTCCCGGCCTATGGGGGTAAAAAGAACCAAGTGAATTTTTTTTGAAAAGCAGAAAAAACACATTTTTACAACGACGAATTAGGTGTGGTTGGTTTTCACAATGTAATTGCTCAAAGTCAAATTTGACCTTTGTGCCCTGCCATACCCCATATAGGGTTATGAGAAAGTTATTGCAAAAACAGCTGTTTCAAAATTGACAGCAGTCAACGAAATTTTTTCAGAGATAAAATTGAAAATAAATATCAACATTATGGCATTTCATTCTCAGAAGTCATAAAAACAGTTTTTACTATCCGTTTAAAATGTATTTCACGCACTACAATGTTGTGGGGCGAATAAATATATAAATACCAATTTAGTCCGTCGAGACCGAAACGCAATAAACATTCCAAGCAATTGTGTAATGAACTACCCTCTTGTGAGGGATGTTATGTCAGGCATGCTATTATGTTACATTGTTACGCGTAGAAATGGAAATTCGAATATAAATATATTTTTTTGTGGCAATAAATAAAATATTTGAAGTGACAATGAATCATAATTAAGTTCATTATCAATAAGTTGGTATTTTATCCGACTACTTAAACCTACATATAAATATAATAAAATCTCACCAATGTATAGTGATAAGTAAAAATTTTAAATATATTGATCCTAATTCGATGACTAAAAGTCTCCTTGAAACCCCCAAAAAAATATTTATTTAATATTTTGTTTATTTTATTCTACGTTTCGAAGATATGGGATGTCGATTTATTCCAGAACTATTAAAAAACACGTTTTAAATATATTAAAATTGAAAGAATTCACTTGTTACCTTTGAAATTAACATCTGTTCCAATTTCACTAAAAAGTACAATCAGTCAAATTGTGCATTCAAATTTGAAAATATGATGAAAAATCCATAGTGATAGTACGAAGGATTTTTAAAATTATGATTTTCCATCATCCTTTTGTTTTATATTTATGCCCGTTAATCTTGTTTGATAAAGTTATTAATTAAAAATTTTTAAGAATATGGTTGTAAAATGTCTGAGCCTGTTTTTGAATTTGTTTTTTTTTTTGGAATCGTTTTGATAAAAGTTGATTCTGCTATATATTGATTTATATACACATATTTCCAATTTTTTCTACAATGCTGATATTTTATAGCATTTGCAAATAAATGTTCCATTCAGAAATAAAATTCTACCCTCTATCCATATGACATTTGCAACAAAGGAATGCCACATCCCTAAGGTCTCAGTAATATATTGAGCAGATATAATCTCTAATTAACGTTTACTGATTAGGGTGGACTTTAATTGTGCATAAAGGGCAATATGTCTCTGTGGGCAATCTTTGTAAAAATACGGAAATAGAAACCCATAATGTTTTTCATTGTTTCTATGAATTTGTACTGAATTTACCCATTAGCGTAGAAAAACATTTGTGTTAAATCAAATCCATAATACATTTCTGAATTAAGAATTATGCAATACTGAAATTGTAATTTATGAAATATTGAATTATAAAAATAGAGAAGAATAGAGATATTCTAGAGAATAGAGAGAATCGGGAGAATCCTTCTAATTCGACCTATTACACATCCTGATTTCAAGAATGATGTCCCTTAATTCATTTTTTAACTCTGATAATTTTATAATTTCTCATATTTTGGTAACTTTTAAAATTTAAAAATCCTGTGCTTCCATATAAAAACCGTAGTTATCAAAAAGTTACTGCTAACTTGAAACTAAAAAGTGTAAGTTTCATGAATTCAAATTATGGTCAAATATTTAAATTCGACAATTAATTAAAATTAATTATAATAATTATCTTAATTATTCTCATTTATTTCTAGTTAAATATTCTCATTTGTTTAGTAAATAACTGCATAGATTTAAATTAAACTAAACATTATCTATCTTATATAATAGAAGTCAACAATAGAAATTCCGTTTCTCACAGTTGTTTGTTTGTATGTTGGTCTCAGAGAGAACAATTGCTAATTGATTAAATGCGGAATGCGTATAAGGTAATTTGATACTGCTAATATTTATAATGAAATTTATTTCCGCATAGCCGGACTACGTGACATACTCGTACGTGCGTTCTTATCAAAAATATTTCTGATATGATTTATTCAAAATAAGAGAAACAAATATTCTGATTTATTTATTTAGTCTTGATAAAGGCTCGAGTATTCAAAATTATTGCAACTAATTTCAATGCATTAAATAAATACTTAAGCTTTCTAGGGCTGGTCAAGATTTGACCAGGGCTTTTTCTATTTAATCCGGGACCCTTCGAGGTAGGGGGTATAAATGTATGAATATAAATAAACCTGTTAGTTATAATAACTGAGTGAATAGCAAAAGTAATGAGAGAAGAAGTTTGTAGAGCGAAGATCAATATATATATATATATATATATATATATATATATATATTATAAACTAAATCGTTGTTTTATTCACCTTTCATATAGTGATGGAATATTTATAATTAACAGTCCAGTTGATATCTAATTAATAAAAGTGATACTCATCAAAAGCTTTTCTTTTGAAAAAATATATTTCTGGCAAATGTTAGTAAAAAACGACAGAAATGATAAAAAAATGTATTGCTGAAACGAGCGACATAGATTATGCTTTTCTGAGAATGTTTCAAGTGATCTATCTATCTATCTATCTTTAATATCAAGGTGTGCAAACTTTTAATAGGACTTGCCAACACACTTTAGAACATTTTTTTAAAGTAGGGCCTTTCAATTTCGACCAATTTTGAAAATTCCAAATTCATAGTTTAACAAATAGTCTTAATTCTAGAAAATTTGAGGTAAATGTGTCATTGTTTTTGAGTGTGATCCTTGAAATGTTATTTACAATTACGGATCCAAAGCTTAAATGGCCAAAATTGATAAAAATTAACTACATTAAACAAAAATGGTCACAAGCTTAGCCAAAGCTCCATGTTGCACTTATAAAAGCTCATAATTTTTAAATAGACTTTATATGGAATAAATTTCAGTAGTAGTTATGATCAATACTATCACCCCGTTTCGGCTTTACGTTGAGTTCTGGTACACCCTGTAAAATCTCAAGCTCAATTTATCAGTTTTTATAAAAGTTAGTCAATAACTGGCAAACCAATGCCTTTGCTAATTTTTATCATTGATGTATATCGTTTCTGAAACCATAATTTATTGACTCCTTGTCCATTCACCTGCCTACGACTTTATCGTTTCAAATATATCACTCCATCTACCCAACCAAATAAATGTATTATTGACTCAACATATATCGTCGGCGAATAAAGTTCATTTACGATATTATTTAGCGAATTCAGAAAACAAGTTTTGCATTTGGCGCGTAGGATTGTTTAAGCAATCGGTTATAAATAGTCAGTCACTCATGTTACAATGTACACATAACATTCTCGAATGTGCAGTAATAATATTCAGTCGTCATACCAAAGACTGGCGGGCGTCGAGCCAAATTTAAATGTTATGCAAATCTTTGTATAATAAATCCTTGAGACTAATGCAAAACTGTTCAATCTGAATCGTTTACAAAGAAACGGCATTAGCAGAAAATAAACTCATTGTTTTTTGTTTTTACCAAACCCTGTTCTTGTAAATTTCATAAGCTTATGGTCCGATTCTGATGTATAACAGATCAATGTTATTGCAAGGCCGTGGTATGAAGAACTTTCCATACTAATTCGTTCCAAATATTGACAAAATCCATGTGGTTGCTGTGCAGTCAAGCGTTTTTCTCAGGTTGTCAGATAGAACCTTAACTTAGAAACCGCACATATGTCAAAAAACAATCTTAGGTAACAGGGTTTTTCTGACTCAGCTTCATAACATACAAGTGACATTGCAGTTTATGTGTAAAACGCCTGAATGCACAGCAAATACATGACATTTTGACAGTATTCAGTATGATTCAGTAGCATAATGTATAGAAGTAAGAGCGTAACATGGCCTTGCCATAACATTGGTCTGTTATGCGGCAGAACCGGCCCATTATTCTAGGACTTTCGCGCCAAAAGTGTAGATATCTTAATATTAATGTTCTAAAATGCTTCCAATCTCTGTTCTTTGAACCTTCCCTTTAAATATTTATATATTTATTCCAAGTTGCCGTTATTCTAATCAATAATATTTTCTATTTTCATCCTTTACACAGAAATATTTCTTGATAAATGTATGACAAAATCCTGATAAATGATGACGTATGGCAAATATATGTAAAAACGTATTGAATACACGATGATAACAAAAAATTATTCGATAAAAAACCGTTGTTTTGGCATCGACAACATTCAATATATTTTGGGATCTTAATCAAATTGTCTAAAATGTCAAGTCTTCAAGAATAGGCGTCATCACTGATCGGCAATAGATATATTTTGACTTAGATCATATTTTATACCCACTTAATAGTCATAATACATGACTACATATTTTTACCACTTAATCTCAATTTCTATATGGCCTCAAATAAACTTACTATCACGCTATGTCAAAGATCTAATTAAAGGTAATAGAGTTAAGGAAATGCTGGTCATTGAATGGTGAAATAATATCTTCGTTATTGAGATCATATAAGGAATATTTTCGAGGATTAATGAATATTTAATTGATGTAATTTAAATTTAATTGCTTAAAAATAATAGTCATTTACCCATCCTTTACCTATATTTATTTCATTTCTCTAGGTATTGAGAAAAGTGGAAACACAATATGATATGATATGCAGTTTCACAATATTTATATTATCAAATAATTTTGAGAATATTGTATTTGAAGCAACCCCATTGGAACGAATAATGGTTACAAATAATGCTGGTTGAATATAATGGTTATAAATAAGGCTTAAATGGTTATAAATAATTCAATTTTGAGGCTTGAACTTTTCTTAAATTTCTTAAATTTTAATATAAAAAAAATATCTTTAATATCAAAACATATATATTGAACGTTAATGGATATTTAATCAGGTGTTAGTATACACTCATGCCATTAGACTAGATGTTGATTTTAAGAAAAGGATATTCTCTGAAAGTAACTCTTTGGAGTTAAATTTCATTCTTTCTTAGTTCCAAATACGAAATTTCTCGATAAACTTCAACATATTGAAATAACTGCTACATAATCCAGAAAATTGTTTTCCGCACAATAAATTGCGCATATCCGATATGGAAGTTTGCTATAGAAGTAATTATTGTTGGCAAAATTGAATGCTTTTCAAAATTTCAACAGCTGACAAGGTCGTGTCAAAAACTTCATAATTATAATTATATTTATAGATTATCACGGTGTGTTAATAAAATTAGTCATTTTGCTTAACGTAATATAGTATTTGTTTTCAAGATAATTAAGTTATATAAATTAAATTATACTCTAAATATTATTGTAAACATCCAATTTTAACGGAGTCCTCTAGCTACATTGGCCAACACGTCGTTGGCCATTGTATGACATTTGGCAAAAATGCAAAACTAATAATAAACCAAAATCTAGAAGTAAATACATACAATTCCAATGTCACAATATTGAATACAAATGGTCCTGGCCTATATTTTACTACTAATTGAAATATAATGTGCCTATCACTTTAATATTTTCTTGATGCTCCAGAATGACCATTGACAGTATTCCTCCTTAAATATTTCACAATCTTCAATTTACGATTTTATGATTGTGTGAAAACGAAAAATATAGCATTGTACGATTTTCAACTAATGTAAATAACAGTTATTTTTTACAATTAACCGGAATTAAGTAATAGAATATTATAATTTTATTGCAGAAGTATATTTTGATTGAACAATATGTGTGAATGTTCAAAAGTAAAAAGTAAATTGCTGTTAGTTTTATAAATTTATGTAAAATATTTAATTTGTATATATTAAAAATATTTGTTAATATTTCACTAACGCAAGTGCATGTGTATTTTTTAATAACTATTTAATATAATATTGGCAATAACTAAATAAATAATATGACCACTATAAATCTAGTTAGAATCGTATGATAAATGTGATTTACTAGATATTATTTCATTAATTTTATGAAAAATGTACAATTAATGCATTGTGCAAACATTTGTGCAATAAACATGTTTGACAAAAGCAAATGATTTTAGTACTTCTCCTTAAAATATTTAAAGACAACACATGCACTTGTGAATGAGTAAAATATTCTCTAATATCCAAAGAATATAATATTTGATATTTATATTTATGCTATTGTTATGTATTTTTATTTACCTTCGAATAATATACTAAATGTACTATGATGACTTGTATTAGAACTTATCATAATAGCTTTGCTGGATAGCTTTGAAATTATATTAATTACTTATTAATCCTCTATAATATTTACTAATAATCCTTTCTTTGAATTGATTCTGCCATTTCATGCCTTTGCGCTATTGATGTGAATTTGATGGTGTTGTGAACTTCATCTGATACGGAACCGTCTAATTTGTTGCAGTCATTCGACTAAAACAATCACTAAAACCAGGTCAGATATTTTTGGGTAACTTTGTGTACACCCACACAAAAGCACGAGCGGCCAAAACTATAGATGCTTATTATAAATGTTCTTTTTATGTTTTTGGCTTAATTAGGTCGATGTTGGGGCTAATCGACATCAGGTCGAAATTCGTATACGCATTTATATGTTTGTGCACAGCAATATGTGTTTCATTATTAAATTCTACCTACACTGAGAGCTTCCACAAGTTCAAAGAGTATGTAAATGGTATTAGGTTATTCGGGAAGAAATTTCATTAAAACCAAATTTGAATAAATTTAATCTAGACGATCAGTTCGGATACATACAGTCTAATATATTAATAATCGTTTGTACCT
>NW_020539725.1:13511788-13531413 GCF_003426905.1 Ctenocephalides felis | reverse complement strand
CAAAAGTTTCATAGTGCCTAAAAGTATGTCAGTGATTAAACTAGAAAAAGCTATATTTATATAACATTCAAGCTTCTTAATTTTGTTTTCGATATTTCATATTTCATGATAATATATAATGCATTCAAATAATTATAATAATGAGAATTATTTTTAAATTTCAGATATGAACTTTAATTTGAACATGGAATCTGATTTTTTTAGTGCTGTTCACTCTGAAAACCCGTACTTTGATCCCAATCCAACTTTTCTACAGATTCCAGAAACGGAGAATGTTTTGTCTCTTTGATGTCAAATATTTTTGTGATATTTATATTACAATAGTTTTAAGTATCTATATCTAGTCATACTTTTAAATTAAATTTAATGTAATTAAGTAATCTGGTCATTTTTTAAATCTAGTTATATATTTATAGTACATTTCATGTGTGGTTGTATTCAATTTATGTTGATAATTTATTTATTTATGCCCAATATTGTATCAAAAATAATGTATTGATATATACAAAACTAAAAAAATATAGGATATCTAAACTCAAACTCTTCTAACATCTTTTTTGAAATTATTAAGTTGTAGTGGTATTCTACAAATAAAATATGCACTAATTCTATTAACAATTTTTCAATTTAAAACAATTGACAAATTTTTTTTGTATGTAGATATGTATATATATATATATATATATATATATACACATACATATGCTAATTAAATTACAGCGATATTAGTTTTACACTAAATTATATTACAATCCTGCAGCGTGTGCTGATTTGATAAATAAATATGCATTACCTAAAGGCAGTTAATAAATTTTGTTGATAAAATAATATCAACAATATTGTACTAATGCTCTTGTTCAAAAAACCTATTTTTGTACATCACCTGGATTTATAATCACAGCTCTTTCAGAACTTGATATCTTCATTCTTTTTGGTGTATACTCTGGATAGTTCACTAATTCATACACAGATTCTGGAGATGAATTGAGTCTTCGTTTCTTTTGATTAGCCTCTCTTAATCTGCATTTAAAAATCACACATTAATGCACAGTATATATTTTTTATCAGACTAATTTAAATCTATTTTTAAAGAAATTGATGCTACTGAATGCAGCAGTTTAAAAATATGCTAATTTGTACTACTAACTAACTAATAAGGGGTTAATTGAGCTAAGCAGCCACATACAGAACATTGAGGTGTTTTATTTCATATAATATATATTTCAACCACATTCTTGGTTGCCAATATCCCTATTTTAAATGAAATTATGCATCAACTAAGTAGTTGATAAATGAAAATCAATCTATTTATTACTCTCTAATTGGAGTTATTTTGATCTACATCTACACTAGTCTAATATTTCAAAATTATCTTATTATAAAAAATAATACAAAAACACCTAGAATATTTGCTAAATTAAAAAGTAAAGTGATAAATTAAAAATAAATTAATTCGTTAATTGGTAAAGTACCCATTTTTAATAAATAGGATAAGTAAATACATATTAAAATAAGTATTTGAATACATAATATTTTTTTTATCTATTATAAATAATTTATGTAATATATTTATATTCAGCAATCTTTAAAAGATCTGTATTGATTAATACTTAAATTGAAAAATTCTCTATAAAGAAGATATATATTAAACTTACTGAATAATCTTTTCTGCACACGGCTGAACTTCATCTTCCATATATGCAGTCATATTTCTGATATCTGTTGTCCATACTGGAGAAATATTTAATACTCTTCTTGTTGCATAAATTATTGCAGAACCAATCAGCGAAGGTACTGAATGTACTATGCCTATATCTAAAACAATCGGAGTATTAGAATTTAAAATTTATATGATCATTAAAAAATACTGGTATTTAGAATATGCTATATTAAAATACTTTAAAAGCTCATAATTTAGAATTATAATTAGATAACTAAACTATACATTGTATCTCCAAATTTATAAGAAGCCACAAGTTTATTAACTTCAAGCAATAGTTTGTTCTAATACAATTCACTTGTAAGTAATTATTCTTATAAATTAAGAAAATCTAGTATGTACTATGAATGTTAATTAATAATTAAAGCACATAGCAATTACCTTTCAAGCATAAATCCATAATTTCGAATACTGTTTCATGAGCCACAAATTTGAATTGTTTAAAATCATCATACTTATCAGAGTTCTTTTTAGCTAACTCAAAATCCGACTCACTAACAACAAGAAATATAAAATATTCCATGAAATGAGAATAAGTAATCATGGATATGTTGAATGAAAAGAATTCCATAATCATTACTTCAACAGAAATATAATCTTTTAATGGGTATTGATTGCTAATCATTGTGTTGAGTTCAGACATCTTGGGTACTTTATGTTCACTATCTTCCAATTTGGCACCAAGTAAAAGACATACTAGAGCAACTAATTTCAATCGTTCCACTGCAATGTTATGGTTGTCCATGAAAATGTCTAGTATAAATACTGCCAAATGAACGCATGTGGTGTTCAGGCCTTTCTGTTCGGCCACCTCGCAGATCAAACTTACTAAAACATTTCTGAGATAAAGCTGAAAAAGAAAGAGTATAAATATTAGACAGAAGTATATCTAATAATGAGCAATATTAATTAATCTATTTTTCTAAATTGATACTAATGAAAGAGTGATATTGAATCATATCATAAGAATCTTTCTTAATATGGTTCCATTGTTTTGAAGAAAAGTAATATTTAATAAAGAAAACCGATGGTCATCGATTTATGGTTAGATTTATCTGTAACAAAATAAATATTAAAAAGCAAACCGAATAAACAGTTATTTAAAACAAATATTTCTGTATACTTATACCATGATAAATATAGAGATAAAATAATAATCTTGTGTAACAAAAAGTGGGAATGTGTATACGATAAAAAGTATACAATGTATATAATATAATTTTCGAAATTATATTATGACAAATAGGTGAGAAGAATTGTCATACATATATATGTTTGACAAACTATATAATTTGTTTTAAATATTTCAACCTCTATGATTCCTATAAACATTTTTTTATTTCAATGAATTTCTATCAAATATAACCTGTGGAGACTGTGAATTAAACGTAGGCCTACATTTTTCCTTGTCATATAAATGTTCTGCAATATCAGAAGCATAATCTGTAAACCACCAATGTTGATAAATTGACATCTGCAAAAAACACACATGATATTCATATAGCCACAAATTCCTTGTAAAAAAGTGTCTACTTACAGAACCATACTGTGAAAATAACTCGGTTCCAGTGTAACTGATTATTTCATCACAATTTTCCTTGTAGATTCTAATAGTTTCTTCTTCGCCCATTTTGGTAAGAATACTAGAATTTGTAATTTTATAACCAAATCTTACTGGAAGTCACATTGATGGATATTGATCCATTGCTAAGTACAAACTTCCCTTTGGATTGTGACAAATAGTAAATAATGTACGCGCGAGATGTAAACACTGAATTAAACTTCAGTTATGTTTATAATGATAAAATACATTATTTTAACTAAAGTTCAGTTTTGTTTACTAGAATTTATAATTCAATACTTGAAGCACTTTAAGTTAATGGCATTTTTTTATTAGAATCATGATTCAGAACTTGAAACAATCTAATTAAGCCTTAGACAATTTTTTTTAATAATAAATATTTTGTATGCAATAGAATTTTGATATATTAACATAATGATACATTTCTAATGACATTTGCAAAACTGACTAACTTTCTTAATAAACCGAATTAGACCAAATTTTAACAATTGTTTTATTCAAGTTTTTTTTTTCATTTTGCGTCATTAAAAAATTCTTCTGGGGCTAACGTCAGGGCGTTCCGTTTTTGACCTCAAGATTAATTAACGCTTTATATATCATCGGATTGATTGAAGGATTTATTAAACATTTATATATTAATTTATCATTTATAAATATATACATTAAATTAAATAAGTATTAATATTACAAAGAAACATCGTCGACTTTTACCAAAAATTTACTGCTGTAGGTGTAATCTCCAACTGATAGCTTTAGAATAAGCTTTGAATTGAGAAGCCATGAATAATCTTTTGCACAATTTTTGAATTTCCGAAATGGCTTTAAAATTTGTTGCAATAATGTTGGAGTAATAATATATCATTAACTAAAACTGTTATTTTAGTTACAATTGTGTATAAAACTAATTGGCAGGAATTCAAATAATTAAAATAAATTATGAAAACAAACTCCTTTCATATAAAACAATAATTATCCCAATTTGGACATACGGAATTGAGCTATGGGTGTGCGCAAGCAATGCAAATATAAATAAAATACAAATAGCGCAATCGAAAATTTTAATATGCATTGTGAACGCATCCTGGTATATTACAAATTACACTCTACATAAAGACCTAAAAATAAAAACTATTAATGAAATGATAAAAGAAAGGAGCAAAAAAAAATACCACGAAAAATGACCTGGTCACCCAAACAAATATTTAGAAGAATTAAGCTAGGAATCTAATAAAAAAAATTAAAAAAGAGATATCTCATAGAAGATAATCTCTTGAATGCATTTACACCCAGCCACACCCAGCATATTGTCTAAAAAAAATTATAATATTTTGTTTGGCAATAAATCTATGCAAATAAAAATTGTGTATAAATCATATTTATAATAATCAATAATATTTATTATTAAAACAAACTGTCCTTCTGTTGAAATATAGACATGTTTAAATTTTGTAAAACTATAGGGATTATGGCTTTAAAGCAAAATTATAATTAAAATAATAATTTTTTTTAATATCAATAATTATTACAACTGTTAAATTATTAACATCAAGTAATATTGATAAATAATAACATAAATTTAAATAAATAAATAAAAGTGCAAAGGATAAAATTTACATGAAAATAGTATCCGTAATATGATTTGATAAAATAAAATAATAATTTAATTAATTTATATAATTAGAATTAATATTATAAATATTTTTATTATACTAAAATATGCAATTCATATTTTTTAAATTAAATTAATAATATTGATAACTAAAGTTAATGATGGGTATGGTATTGCTCTAGGGCAGGTCTGTGAACTGAGTTAAACTCCAACTCGACATTTCACACCGCAGTGTCTGAAATTGGCTACTTTCAATTAAAAACATATTTTTGATCTGTCTGCATGTTCAAGTGAAAATTGACATCGCTGCTGCCCGATTTCAGATTGCTAGAACGTAGAACGGGGACTTGGACTTGCGACCCCGTCCATATGATAGCGAAATAAGCAAAAAATGTGGAAAGTATGAAAAGAATATAATTCCAAATGTTCAATTTTTATAAAGAGATTGAAAACTTGTGAAAATCATCAAAAATATGACAAATTTGAACGTTTTGAAAAAATTAATATTGTTGAAAATTTGTAAAAAAAAATGATTTAAAATTTGTTCAAATTCAAAGAACTGAATTCTGTTATAAAAAAATTTAATATGGCAAAATTTTGTAGAATGAATTTTTTGTTGAATATTTACATATCTCATACATATTTTTGGTCATATGTGTTCAACATTATCAGTACAGAATTCTATATTAAGTTAAATACATAAGTTCATTTTTTAAATTCTTCATTTAAAACTTAAAATATCATCATCCAGTTAAGCTTAAATTAGGTAAGAATTTTGGATTTCGAAATACCCAGCTGTAAGTCTCAAAACCTACGTACGGTAGGGTGTTCGCAACATACCTCGTATGTAGGTTTTTGGGTGTCAATGTACAAGTATTTACAAACTTACAGCTAGGTCTCTCGAATTCTGAGGTGAACTTTTACTATAATGGCTGGACTACCATGCTCAAAATGTTTTATTAAAATGATTCTTATTAGACCTTTAGCAAATTTTATGTATATTTTAAAAGTATTTAGAGAATCTCCATATAATAGTACGCAAAACTCAATTTATTTTATGTGCATGTGTAAAATATTAATTTTTCTTCTGAAAATAGACGTTTTTACTAATTTGTCTAATGTAACTCAAAAACAGCTGAACCTGTCTTCATCAAAACCAAGAAGCATAAACATTAAAAACAGAAATCTTATGTTTCCAATAAAGTAAGTCAGTTCAACCAATTCTCTAAAATATATACACACTCTTGCAATTTTTGAATTTGCTCCGAAATTAAACTAAAAAAAGAGCATAATTTAATTATTATGCACATTGTGAATAGTTAATTATGAATTTAGATATTTTATGAAAATACCATCCAATAAAAAACCTTTACTAATAATTAAAAAGGCACATTATTATGAATTTTTTACTATAGAAATGAATTTTTCAAAATGATTTCGTCAGAATATTTTTTTACCTGCACAAAATAGAAGCACATATTAGAACGGCAACTTCAATAAAAACGATTATAAAATAAATAATTAAACCCACAAATATGCAATCCATTTTGCAATTAATATGAAATTTTCAGTTTATATTTCAAGCTCTCCTATTACGTCATAGCATATTTTTCTGCAAACTGCACCAATATTATTTTGAATTATTTGAATACACTCTTGTTCCCGTTGAATATCTCTTTCTGTCTCATCCGAAGCCGAAAGTACGACTTTTTCAAAATTTTTCAAATCGAATTCGACATGGGATTCGACACCATCAATTAAAATATTTTTAGAGTTATAAGGTTGCGCCAATACCATGTAAATATTTTCGGTGGTTTTGTTTTTTTTATTTTTCACTGTATTGCTTGCAGGATATTTATTATTTTCCAACATTTTTCTTCGCCTTTCTTCTGCCAGTGCTTTTATGTCTTCATTGATATAACCTGGACGCCAATCTCCTGGAAGCTGAAAGTTTATTATTAAACTTTATTATATATAAATGCAAACATATTCTCCATTAAGGTAAAACATCAATTATAGACTTTCAAAATAAGATCAGTTATTACAAAGTTTAAACATTGCTCTATGCATTGTAATTAACATTACCTATTTTTTTGAAAATTGTATTTGCTATTAAATTTCTACTAAAATAATTACCAAAAGATGAATAGTTTGAATTTAAAACTAATCCGCAGATTCTCAAATAATTCTCTCTTTTCCGACAAAAAAAATCTAGAACTATTTATAAGACAATGACTGATTTGATTGAATTACCATCTGATTTTTGGACCTGGGCGTCTTTTATCATTTATACGGTTTCAAGCAAAAAGCAGGCATAAACTAATTACTTTTGCGTTTTGTACACTTTTTAGTCATTCTAATCAATTTATTATTTCTCATACCAAATATTATTCGATTATCATGTAAGTATAATTATAAATAATTTTCAACCTTTTTCACGCCTGGCAAAGGTCTATGAGACCAAAGCCATCCCATATTCGGTGGTACTTTTTTGCCAGCAACATTTACGCCACAGTCCTGATGCCTGTCGCGTGCAGGAGGGTTGCGCTCCCCTGCAGAGTAAACGTAGGCGCTCTCTTCCGGGACGGGAATATTCACTTTCGGTCGTCGCAAAGGCATTTCTCGACCAGCACCAAATGGAACGCGGATGGGTCTATTGGTTTATTTTTTATTATTATTATTATTAATTAATTAGAACTAAATAATCCTAACAGCTTATAGTGATCACTTCTAATAAAGTAGTTTTTTATAAGGCAACCCATGGCTAATCTCTCTATTGTAAATTTATTAAGGGGGTTGTTCGGTTTTTATTTCTTTTTTTCGATTTTGAGATTTTTTGATATTATGAAAGCTTAAAACCTTACAATTATTTTTTAAAAAAAATCATCTCAATATCTATTTTTTTGGCGATTATAGATATATATATCTCTATATGTATGATCCTCTGAAACCGGTTTTTTCATCGCTCCGGAGCTATTGTATGCCAGCTGCTCTCTTTATCATTATAACACCTCATGCACATGACCTTTTTAAGGTATCAGCATCTTTGAACACGTGTATTTAGTACATTAAATTAAATGGTGTATTTAGTGCATTATATTGAAAACTTTAAAAACGTTTTTCTCAAATTGACTTTTTTCAATGCGGTGCCACAAATTAAAAAAAAACTACAAGTCGGATCGACTTGCATTTTTTTTAATTTGTTAATTTTTTAAAAATTAATTTTTTAAAAAAATTTTGCGAAGCTTTTTGCTCAAAAAAGGCCTTTTTCAACACTTTTTTTTAAATAGCTGCCACTTTTTCCTTCTTTATTTTTTTTTTTTATTTTGGTAGGGGGACTGGTTTTAAACTTCTTCTTCAACGAGTTTCTTTTTTTTTGTTTCAGGCGATGCGCAACGGATTTATCTGTGGCACCGCAAAAGAGATCGATTTTGCAAGGCCGACTTTGTCGCCCACTGGTTAAAAAATGACAGCGAAAAAAAAAGAAAAAGAAAATTTCGTAATATTCTATGGTTTTGTAATTTTTGTTTAAAAAAACCGCATGTCTCTATAATAAATACATTTCGCGGAAAACAAAAACAAATACCTTGCATTTATTGTAAAAAAAAGAACAACCCCCTTAATATTAGAATTTCTCTAATACTGATGACTTATTTGATGCAGCACCTAAAAGAAACTATTTTCACATGGGAACATATGGCATTCTATATTTTCAACTAAAAATCGATGTCACTACTGCTTGATATCAAAATATTTTCTTAATAAAATATCGAAACTGACGCACCACAGCTGTAACCAAATGCTACGAGAAAGCCAATCTCATTTTCAAATAAATAATATAATAATAATAATAATTTTCTTGTTTAAATATACAGCTTGACAATGGCTTAAAAAACTCTTAATCTTGATTCAATCTTCATTTATTGAATCTGATATTGAAACTTTGATATATATCGTAATTTAATACGCTAAACACAAAATTAAAAGTCTACTGCATTGTGCATTATTGCAAATTGTTGCTTTCCTTAATAATAATCTATATTAGAAAAAAATTGCATACTGCTAAATTTTCTACTTTGATAACTTTCTAGGCATATGATATTTTGAGATAGCTATTTTTGCACCTACCAGTCGTTTACACTGAAAATACAAATTTTATCTATGGTTTAATGATGGTTTTCATATCCGTACTTGTTATTAGCAAAAGCAAAGGTAGGTATACAAAATCATAAAATAATAATCTTAAATCTTAGTAATAAGCAGTATCTTTTCTATTTACAGAAATGGTTTACTTACCCTCGTAATATTTTTGGTTGCACCTTAGGCCCATCTTGTAAAATGCAGGCACCACCGCCATCATCTGGAACACCATGTGGATAACATGTGCCTGGATATGGTACTTTTTTGGACGTTATTGTGGAAGAAGGACAAACCTACAATATTTATTAGTAAAAATTCTATATATGAATTTATTTTGAAGATGAATTACCTTAAGACAATCATAGATTGTTTTCTGTTTCCTCTCCCTTTCTTTTGCTCGCTTTACAGATGGTGGATTCTTCTTTTTCCATACTTTTAAACTATGACAAGTCCGCCCAGACGCTGAAAATCCACCGCAATCTTGACAAATTCTTCCTGTATAGACAAAGAAGTATTATATTCTTTGTTGTGTATCGTGAGTAATTTGATATTTTGGATTTAAAAATAAACTTTATTTTATTTTAACAGATAAACAATATAAATATTGCCATTATTGGTACTGCCTTTGAACGGTCGATAATTATCATCTTTTCTCAAGGTATGATCTTATATATAAAAATGGATCGCAAAATGTGTTGGTAAGCGCATAACTCAACAACGCCTGGACCAATTTGGCCAATTCTTCTTTTAAAATGTTCGTGCATGTCCAAGGATGGTTCTTACGGTGAGAAAAAATCGAATAATTGCCCGAAAAACCCTAAAAATAGCCCTTTTCTTTTTTAATCGAGTAGGCAACGAAATTTGTAGAAAAAACAATGATCTATGTCATGACATTTTGTGCAGTTTTTGATAATCTAATTTTTAATATAATTATATAAACATAGAAATATCTTTTTATTATTTAACAAGCTATATTAGCAGCCAAAAACATTGATGTAAATTAATTAAATTTCAAAATTCAAGAACAAATTACAGGCGAATCAGTTGATTCGGCAACTAACCAAGACGATCCACCGGAGTATTTGAACTCGCTTGTTTTGCTAGGATTGTCACCTCACAATCTTCAATTAAAGGTTGGATCAGCAATTATAATGTTGCGAAATATCAACCAACCGCGATTTTGCAACGGCACAAGGTTAGCGATAAAAAAACTACCAAACAACGTGATGGAAGCAACTATATTGAAAGGATAGTATAAAGCAGAAGATGTTCTCGCACCGTGCATCCCAATGTTTCCGACTGATGCGCCATTTGATATTAAACGACTACAGTTTCCAGTGCGTTTATGGTATCATTAAGTGTTTGTGGTCTTAATTTGGAAAACCCATGTTTTCCCATGTCACATAGAAAATTGTATGTTGTCTGTTACCGTATTGGAAAACCATCAGATTTGTTTGTTTATGTGCCAGGTAATCAAACAAAAAACATCGTTTATCATAAAGCACTACAATGAACATTGAACTGATTTTTGAATTGTGATTTACATGATTAAAATTACTTACTTTTAAATGCTTATAGTGCTTTATTTAATTATTTTTAATTCACACCGAATTATTACTAGGGTGATGGTTCTGTTAAGGATAATTTTTTGCAAAGAATAGAAAAAAAGTAGGAATAAAACACCGCCACATTACAGATGTTTTTGACAGGACGAAGTCTGTCGGGTCGGCTATTTGATAATATTTCTTTAAATTCATCTATTATTGAAGCAGTCAACTAAGCCTGTTCATGATGATGCATTCTATATTGGATAATTAATTCAGAATTAATTTTAATTGATACTAAAGTATCAATATATCCTGGTACTCCTCACTTACTTAAGAAGTAAATGAGGATTATAAATTCAACTGTCACCTAACAGAAAATTCAAATATTCAGAAAATTCAAATAATTCAGAAAAATCTAAACCATCATTCCGAAATATATAATTTGTTTTTTTACCAAATTTATTTATTTAAGTGCATTTGGTATAATGGATATTTTTCGCTCAATCTCACCTGGTATGGGGCAACAGACTCCAGGTGGTCTTGTTTCAGGAATGCAAGGACCACAGGTCGGCCTGGCCATAGGTTGACGTGCAAGACATGTCTTGTTCGTGCACGGCAATTTCACAGAAAATTCTTTCTTTTTAGATTTTCTGCAAAACTTTGCTCGTGCTGAACCAGGGCCAAAGATTTCAGAGCAAGAATGCAAACCTGGAATAAAAATTAAATTAATCCAAGATATATGGCACTATACCTAGCAAAAAATCGATTCTCTAAACAAATATTATGTGAATAAAATTTTAAAACTAGTGGGATGCATGGCATCGTGCCTTAAGGTAAATTGCTGGAACTTCCCGTACCGTAATTAAAAATCTTCGTACAGAACCCAAAAAAATTTACACAAAATGTGTACACATTATTAAAATCTCTAATATAGTATCTGATAATTTGATGTACATATGTCCAATAAACTTTTTTGACCGCCACATGACATTTTTTAAATTATTTTTATTGAGAGTCCCTAAGCGCTGGACCTGCCTTCCCAAAAATTTTACCAGTTGTTCATTTCGTCAATACAAGTAAAATGTTTTCTGAATTATTAACATCGGGCGCTCCGTTCTCATAAGAACTGAGTTACCGTTTTTGGCACTTTTTGACCCGTATCTTCGGAACGGCTAGACCTGCCTTTGCCAAAAACTAACCAGCACGTCTTCTTATCAATAGAACTCGAAAGTTTTTTGAATTATTCAAATCGGTTGATCGGTGTTCCTGAAATCGTCGACGAAAATTTGTATCCACACACACACACACACATCCATTTTTTTAAGGTATGCCAAAACTTTTGAAAACCTTCGAAACGTAAAAATAAATAAAAATATTAATAAAACAACAATTATATCTGGTTCTATCAAGAATATGCTAACAGTGCTCTAATGTACAATACTGTAAAACCTTCTAGCACTTTGATCCAACTCCAAGACGCAATTATAAGATTATAATTTTATTATTATTAATACGAATTATTATATCTAAATAAATTCTGTCATTGGCAACAGTTTTTGATAAATATAAATTTTGAACTGAACAGAAAACTCAAGTCCTAGTACAAAGAAATCACTTACCAACCCACAATTCGCTCCTTAAGGGACGCTGGCATTCTTATTTAACTTTCTGTAAGGTATGATTCATAATATATGAATTCTTCAAAACGATTAATATTTTGAAACAAAAACATTTAAATTTATAATGAAATAAGTAATATAAATAATAATACCTGCATCATAGCGATCTCTGGGTGGATTAGGACAAGACTTGGTATCACAAACATTTACATTGAACCCTTCCACTACATTATGAGGAGTTTGATGGGCAAAAGTGTCAGCCTCATATTTCATCAGTCTCATTAAAATTTTTGATAGCGTGTCTTTCATATCTTTCTTTGAGTCAAAAATTGTAACTCTTTTCGTTGGTTTTTCGATAAAGACTTCTTTTTTAATTGTGGGGAACTTTGTAGCAACGGTTGTACGAGTATCCACTGAAGATTCATCATCTGTTCCAATAATAATAGAGGTTTCTTCTTCTCTTTGTGATAATACTATGAAATAAAAAAAAAATTCTTTACACATTCGTTAACAAAGTTACATGAAATTTAAATAAAATTAGATTAGATTGGTATGAAGTACTAAACTGTATTAAAAATATATAATGATGATTACCATTTTCATCTTCCGTTTGCGGTTCACTGATTATAGGACTCCTGTCAGATTCGCTTGATTGTTGTTTGAACTTGTTCATTTTTTTAAGCCTATTCCAAATATTGGTTCCCATACAAGTCAATCTCAATCCCAAATCTATATACCCAACTTTTAACAATGTCTTGGTATTCGTCAGATTGTACGTTTTCCTAACATTCTCATATCCAGTTGTATTTAAAGAAGGACTATGATGTCTGACTAACGCCTTTTCTTCGGGGATACTGACTTCCCATGGTACAGTAGTCGTGATATAAGCCACTCGTTCTGGTTTGACATCATCATTGGCAGAAGATAAACTAGGATCGTCTTCATCTGGTTCGCCTTCTATAATTTCTATAGTAACAGGATCATCAGGAAATTGACGCGTTGAACAAGGATTAACAGTCATTGGAAGAAGAATACATCGACCGGTATCGATGATAAGAGATCCATCATCTGAGCTTGGAAGTACTCCCTGAAATTGAAAGACAAGTGTATTAGAAGATAGAACTTTCAAACACAAAGCAGATTTTTAATAGATTGTATTTAAATTCACATGATTTAATGGATAGTATTTGAATACACATGATTTAATGATAACATTTAAATTAACATACCTTTTGATCAAGAGAAAATATAACATTTTCACCAATCCTGCATTTGACGGATACATCAACATATCTCTCATGCTGCAACCAGATTTTAAACAAATAAATGTCAACTAAGAAAAAAAATTCCATATCGAAATTTAAACGACATTTAGTATATTTTTTGGATTTTTGAAATAATTTTTGCTTAAAAGGTACTAAAAATTTTGAAACTTAGTTTTCATTTTACTATTCAAGTGTCAATTAACCAGTTGAAACATGTTTAAATTTTGTTTTTTTGACGTCAAATTAACATGAAGTGATAAATATATAAAAGTATATACATGTATCCCAGAACTCAACGTGAAACCAACGGAGTGACAGTATTAATTGTAACCATCATGAAAAAAACAGAAAAAAACTATTTCATGAAGTTTAAAAATTATGAGCTTTTAAGTACAACCAAGAGCTTGAGTGAAACTATGATAATTTTTCAGTCATTGTATTTAATTTTCATTATTTTTGTTTATTTGAATTTGGGATCCATAATCTTGTGAAAAATTTCTAGAATCACTGCCAAAAGTAATAACCCTGAAAAAGATTAAAATTATTCAACTGACATGTAAAAGGATCAGCAAAAGTGGGGCATTGCGGTTATGGACTCTCAATAAAAATTAGTTAAAAAAAAAAGTCATTTGGCGGTCAAAAATGTTTATTTGATATATGTACATCAAATTATGATATATTTAATAGAGATTTTAATAATGTGTACACATTTTGCTTTTTTTTTTTGGGTTCCGTACCAAGATTAATTACGGTACTGAAAGTTCCAGAAATTTTCCTTAAGGCACGATGCCATGCACCCCACTAGTTATTTTTTTACTAGATTATTCCCTTTTTCCCCAGTAAAATAATTACTACATTTGTATTAGGTAACACTACACTATACTAATAGTCTAGTATTAACTAATAAATGTATAATAATTTTAAATATATTATAAATATATATATATATATATATATATATATATATATAATATCTACATATATATAAAAATAAGTCGGGTTTTCCTTCCTGACGATAAAACTCCAGAACGCACGAACCGATTTCGACAATTTTGCATTCGTTGGAAAAGTCTCGGGCTCCGCAAGGTTTATAGTTAAGAAAATTAGAGATGCATGGCATCGTGCCTTAATGCAAATTTCATTTAAAAGGAACTTCACGCACCGCAATTAAAAATTCAGTTAATGATATTAGTGAGAATTATCAAAATTATGCTTGGTTAAGTCAACGAGCAATTTTTGCCGCTAAGAATAATGATCTACTGATCTAATGATCTATTTGATTGAGGCAACCATTATTAAAGGAAAGTACGTAGGTGAAAATGGATATATTCCTCGAATACCAATGATTCCGATTGGTCTTCCGTTTGACTTCAAACGATTGCAATTTCCAGTTCGCCTTGCGTTCGCAATGACAATTAACAAGTCACAAAGCCAATCGCTTAGTGTTTAAATAAAAAAATAATTTCGGATAAAGTTAGAAAATAATTGTTTTTCACATGGGCAGTTATACGTTGCCTGCTTACGAGTTGGAAAACCATCCAACTTTTGTGTTAACGTCAGACCAAAAAACAAAAAATGTGGTTTACCAAAGAGCACTTCAATGAAACGGATAATTTGCGGATTCACTTTCATTTACTTAGAGAAGTTCAATTAAAAAACACTTCATTTTTGTAATCGAAATAAATTCATTACTGTTGTGTAATAAAATCAAATTTTTCCTTTTCAAATATAAAACAAACAAAATATTTCTTCATCTTTCTCACGAAACCATCTGGTGGCGAAACGGAGTTCGTCGGGTTTGCTAGTATATATATATATTTATATATTATATATATATATATAATATATATTTGTGTGTAACACCAGTTCTAATAATTTCTTATTAAAATTTTGTTAAATTGCATAAGAAGCAATTAAAAAATGTCGTCAAAAAATTAAACTTTAATACTATCAGCTCTACGTACATATTCTTAAACAATACCCAATTCACGGATTGTTAACTTTACAAATTCGAAGACGAGTGAGTTACCTAATTACCATCATTTTCCTCGATTTTCAACAAGAATATTATGCACCGCGTTTTTGATGACACTTTTTACTTTTAAAATAATAACGTAAAACATCACTTTTGTTTTTATATAATTCCATTCAGAAGATGCCGTCTTGCGTACAAACATTGCAAACACGAGCATTGTAGTATTTTTCTTGATTGTTTTGGTATTTAGAAAATTTTATTATGTCGTTTACCATTGTGCCGAATCACGCATCTGTGACAATAAAAAATGTGAGGTATATATATACGGATTAAAATATGATTTGTCAATCAGTCCTGATCTAAAAGTCAAAAAGGTAAAATATCAGAAATGTTCAAAGCAGTTTGTGTTTTAAGTGTCCTGGTTGCGGTGCAGGTGGTGACATGCACAGCAGTTCCAAAAAAATATGATGGGTGAGATAATAATAAATAAATATACTTGTTATAAATGATAATGTTATGAAAATCGCATTAGAATAATTAATATAATAAATAAATTATAATTAAATAAATTGTAATAAATTATAATTTATTATTCTATTTTTTCGTGACATTTTACTACCAATAACTTAATACTAGTTCTGAGAATGGTCTTGTTTTATAATATAAATTTTTGGCTATATAACATTATAAAAATGTGATTTAAAAGTTTTTCATTTGCAGAACCAAGTTTTAATGAAATAACTTTTTCAATACATACATAGAGTAGGACGGTGCACAATGGTCCAATTTGGCTTTGAGAAATAAATTGTAAAAACCAAACTAATTATATCACAACAAATATCACATATCAAACAAACAACTATCAGTCTATGTTATGTTCTGTAAAACTGCCATCATTGTAGCATTATGTTTTTGCATTTTTCAAGAACAGCCAGTTGGCAAAACACATTCAATCTTATTTTTAATTTTAATATGATTTTATGGAATAATTGCTACAATATTCAACCAATGCAAAAAATAAATTTTTATATATAGGGTCCGCCAAATAACTTTTTTTTTGAAAATTATATAAAAAAAACTACTGATTTTTTTTAATTTGAAATAATAGTTTTGGTTGTAAGAAAAATGCAAATGGCAGCCTAACTTTTAAATGGTTGCTAAAAAATCAAAATGGATGCCAAAAAATCAAAATGGATGCTAAAGATTCAAAATGGCTACAAAAGTTAGATGGTGGACCCTTTATAACCTTGATCTGGTATTTAGTTATTATAAAATATTCAACAGCATAATAAGAATAACTATTGATATGTTAATTGATTTCTTGTAAATGTTGAGGTAAAGTTTAGTAGGTCCTTCTTACCCACACCCATGTAAGCTATTAAAGAGGACAATAAAAACTATTATTATGGTTTCTAACAAAAGAAGATTATTTATGAAAGTCCTCTTGAATTGTGAGTTTTATCCAATTTGGAATAAATATATTATTATTACTATTTTGTTTAGGGAGTATCGGGATAGATGGCAAGGGTCATCCAGTAATCCGGCTGTAAGGAGAACTGCCCCCTCGGATATGCAGGTCACACCGACCCCAACTACAGAAATTTCACGGTCGGACCCACCCAAAGATGATAAAGATAGAGAACAAAGACTCGGATTCACAGGTTTTGGAACCACTGGAGTTCAGGTACTTCACTAATAATAATAAAAGAAAAATGTATTAAACTATAAGAAAATGCAAAAGTCGAAAGGTGACATTTACTATTTCAAGAAAAAAATAAAGTTTCTAATGTTGCTTTTTTAAAGACAAAACTTGTATACTAGAAATAATTCTAATTACTGTTTTCTAGGGTTATCCTGGTTCCGCAGCAGGAATATATACACCTCTAAAATTGGATTTAGGAGGACTATTAGTTGGAACTTTGGTCAGTATTGGAGCAATTTTCATCTTGCCTAAGATCGTCAATATCGTTAGCGGCGGTTATGGATACGCCAGAAGTAAGTTAAAATTGGAGCAATCAATTTAATAATCAACAAAAATATAATATTTTGACCAAGGTAGCAAATTTGAAACTTATTAAATATTCTATGATAGTGGACGATCTATTTGCCTAAGTAATTAAAAATTTATTATTATATTATAACAAAAATATATTCTTCATAAATTAGATTACATTATTCATTCAGACCAAGAATCTATCAACCAATCGGTTAATTTACTTCAAGTCTGTTATTAGACTTATCAATAACTTTTGAAGATGATTTATGGTTATTGTTTTATTCTAAAGGTGTAGAAGGTGAAGATGGTACTGGAGTGACCCAGATGTTGGCAAGATTAGATGATACTTTAAGCAAATTCAATATAGATTCTTCATCGTGTATGCAAAGGGCAGTTTGTTCGTATGTGAAAACGTCTGAAGGAAAAATATCTGAAGGAGCAGCCGATCAGTTTGACCAACTGGTTCATGCTTTATCAGGGTAATATTCATATTAAATTTGTTAATATACTTCAAACATCATTGTGATAAAAACTTATATGTAAACTTCATTTACCTAATAACATGCGCAAAAACCTAATAAAATATCTAACTAATCTAATAATCTTAATTGCGATTGCTGTAACTTGCTCTACGGGAAGTTAAAAAACAAATAAAAAATTCGTAATGTCAACAACATAGTTAAAAAAATATAATTATAATTTTTTTTTCTTAAGAAATAGCATAGTTGAATACGCCTGGAAGAACAGCCATCAAAGAGGCAATAATCGCAGGACGTAAGCAGCTTAAAGAAAAAACTTGCGAAGAATTATATCCTGGTTGCAAATTAGACAAACAGAAAGGAATACAAATGATTTCAAAATTACTGCAAGCATAGAAAATAATTTAAAATAAATAAACACTTCTAGCCATGAACTAATGCTTTGGGAAAAATGTATCAAAAACCTTGAAAGATCTACTCAATGAGTAGTTTGTGTATAAATAACATATGTATATTTATTGTAATAATATGGAAATATATTGCATAGTTAATTTTTATAAATGAATGTGTTGATAATGTTTTTAATTTATTAGATTTTGTTTTAACAGTTTTGTCATCACAGGCAGAACGTTTTCTAAATCATTCAAACCGAATGCTTAGAGTTCTCCCAAAAACAGGCATTTAGCTCCATATCTCCGAAACGGCTGTACCTGCCTTTGCGAAAAACTAATCAGCACATCTCCCTATCAATATAGGAATCGAATGTTCTTTAGATCATTCCAACAGGTTGATTCGTGCGCCAAAAACGTATTCATACATGACATACGTATGTATATATACACACACACACATTAATTTTTCTAAGCTATGCCAAATGTTCAGAAACCTTCAAAACATGAAGAATGCAAAAATTTTCAACTTCGGTTTTGGAAAGTTTACAATCAAACCCACAGAAAGTGAATAACCATAGACTTTTATTAGGAAAAATACGCAAGTTTCCAAAGCAAATGCTTCATTTTTTATATTTGTTAATTGTTTTATAAAGAAACACATACAACAATTAATTATTACAATATTGTATGCTAGATAGATAATTTTATCTTATATAAAACAATTAAGAAATAATGCAGGGGTTGCAAAAAGATATCTTGAATCCTCTTCGCTTTAAGTTCAAACAGATTATTTAAAAATTTAATAGTTTTTTTTGATGAGATCACTTTGCACAATTAAAAAAGGTCTAAATAAAATATAACAAAAAAGTGTGAGTGTCATAGGTTATTGAAATACATGGTTGTGGAGAACTTATACCAGAAAAACAACAAATTTGCATACAAACCACATAACCAAAATTTGATCATACAAATAAGGTAAAATTAATTTTAAACCAGAAAATTTAAACAAATCGCTTTTTCGGCTTATAAAAAATAATTCTAAATTAATTCTTTCTAAACAATTATTTAATGAATGATATTATATTTCATTTTAATTTCAAACTACTAACAAATTCAAATAAAAAATTCATATCACCTCTAAATCTTTTGATATCGGCATTTTCCACATTGAAATAAAAGGTCTCAAAAATATTAACATAAAAATAAATTATAACAAAAAAAAAGAATGTATAAAAACATGTCGAGCATTTCATGGGTCATTTATAAGACATATATATATGAAAGATGTGAAGAACATGTTT
>NW_020539725.1:13485991-13511688 GCF_003426905.1 Ctenocephalides felis | reverse complement strand
AATGTGGACGAAAAGTTTTTTCGAATTACCCAAGAAACGGCTTGGCAGAGATCGTTGCACAAAACTGACAAACGATAGTCCTCACCGAAATACAATCAAATGGCTTTTAAATTTCTAAAATCGGGTTTCATGCAGGCGTTTTTGAGAAAACGTCGATCAAATCTAATTTTGACAAATGCCAAAAGACCATACTGATTTTTTGCCAACTTTGACTAATTTTTAAGCTGAACCAGTTGTCGTAGGGCCGTAATTTTTAGTATGACCTAGAAAACTATGGTATCTTTCGTCAAAAACTAATCATAAAAATCGTCAAAATTTTTTTTTTAAAAACTTTATTACAAGAAAACGGCACGGCCGATCTTAACCAAAAACTAATCAGCACGATTCCCACCAATATCTATCGAACGGTTTTTGAATTTTCAAATCGATTCAGAATTGCGGGCTAAAACGTGGACGAAAAATTTTTCACTTTTCTGCAATTTACAAAGAAACGGCTTGGCCGATCGCCGCACAAAACCAGAGACGATTGTCCTCATCGAGATACATCAAATGGCTTTTAAATTTTTGAAATCGGTCCAACCGTTTCGGAGAAAACGTCGATTTACGGCAAAAATCTGTTCACACACACACACACACACACATACACACACCACACACACACACACACACACACACACACACCACATACTTTTTCCAAATTTGGTCTCATTCGATTCAGAATGGCTCGAAACGTCGAGAAACATAAAATTAGCGATTCGGATTTTTTGATGAAAACATAAACTTCTCCTTCGGGAAGTTAAAAAACTGTTTTTTTGATCTCACTTCACAAAAAAACCCTAGCATTAAGCGGTTAACTTAACCAAATGCCTCTCCGCGGCCAACTTTTTGTCAAAAAACTTTGTTTTAATATATATTTTTCTAATTGTTATCATTCATAAGCTACTCTTAAAGTCTACAAAGTTAATTAAAAGTATATAGTATATTAACTTTTTATCATTAATATAGTTCACTATATTATCATTGGCCATTATATATTAATTGTAGTCGTCATTGTTGATATATCTATTCTGTTCGCAATTATCTTTGTTAAACTTGTCTTCATTATTTTTGCATCATTTGCCCTTATATTTGCATAAAACAAATAAAAGCTCAGTATCATGAGTCAATAAAAATATTGGAATAGCACATATTTTTTATATTAAAACTAAGTAAATAAATTCAATTTAACTATTAAAAATTTCATGTTATTTATTCGAAACATCAACAGCCAAACATATGACCACTGAGAATCCTTTTTTCTCGAACCATGTTTTCTTATACTTTGAATATTATACTTTTATACTTTTTTCTTTTAGTCTCAAAATCGCTGTATGTAGTTTTATAATGACAGATTGTAATTCGAAATTATTCGAAACAATAATTTTAAACCAGATGGGTAAAACGCAAGGATTAATTCGAAAAACTAACTAATAGACCCATGGTATTTTATCAAGGTTTAAAGGCGCTGCAAAAATAATAAGAAATTGAAAATCACATTCGATGTTTTACATATCTACATATCGAAGTGTATTTATTATAAAATGTTTTCTTTTTGGGACTCAACTTTATAATAAGCAAGTTTTTTTTTAACATTCTTTAATTAAAATCTGTCACACATAGGACATTCAGTAATTGTTTTGACTTCATTATATGGATTTTTAAATGGATGGCAACCCAATAGTTGTCCAATCCAATTCTGACTAATTAACTATACTCGAAGTATTTGACATTCATATGAATTATGTATATGCTACTATACACACGAGAGGCGATTTTAACTTGAGGCTATATTTGAGATCTATAACTTCAAGTGGAAATTAGGGACTAGTTGGTTCTAGCCCACATTCGAACCGATATGGCCACCGCTCTGGCCCTATAATAAGAAAGTATCTGCAGAGGTTGCACTCTCGTTCAAGTAATAACTTCTAAAGCCATCCACAAAAGCGTTATTTTGTTTTGTTTAAAATACAAAATAATAAATTTGAAAACAAATATCAAGTTAACGGAATCAATACACAATTTCATTGTTCTAACCGTAATTTTTTTTTACAAAAAATATCGCTGAGTAAGCTGAAATAATAAATTCTTTATGAAATATCTGTTAATTTGATGTGCATTAGCCTAATAATCATTTATTTTTTAAAACTTTTCTTATTGTATCTCCGAAACACCTGGACTTGCCTTTACAAAAATTTTACCATTTCTTTATTCCGTCAATGCAAGTGAAATTTTTAATCAAATAATTCAAATTTTGAGAATCTTTGTGTGACATAGTGCTGTACGGGTCCGTGATTACTATGCAACATCTGAATGAATCCGTTTCAAGGTTCGTGTCATCGCTTCGTTTAGTACTGTAATTCAGTATCGCATCGAAACGACGACGTCAGACCATAATAACTCCAAAATAATTATTTCTGATTCAAAACCTCCGACGGACGATAATTGTTGGGAGGCGCATCATGTCAGGACCGCACTTGCAATTTATATTGAAATTTAGTGTTTTCACATAAACAAGCTTCCGCTGTGCGCTGTCTAACTTTTTTTTCAACTTTTCAATCGTGTAGGCTACTGTATGGCCAGATATGGCAGCCATTTGTAGGAAATAATTTTCCGTTTCGACCAAAAGAGCTGTATTTTCAAATAGAAAAAATTTAGAAAATATTCAGTAGTTTTTTTATATACTTTCAAAAAAAAAGTTATTGGGCGGACCCAAGGACCTTATAATATAATATTATTATAATACCCATGGATAGATTTTTACCATATGGAGGAGCCAATTTTCCGGATAAAATAGTAATGTTACCAGTCTTTTTTGTGGAATAATCGCATAAGTTGGTAGTAGCGAACTGTCAAAAAAAAAGTTTAATCGAGAGATTTATGCCATATCGACTTCTAAAATCTAACTTCCAAATGGCACTAATGTCAGAATATAACTAAATTCGACTTCACGCGTGTGTACCATAATTTTGCAAATTTTGGCGTATTAATGTGACACTACTAAGCGTGATATTTTTATATAGTCATTTTTGGTCCGATTTTTGGCGTGTTAATATTTTAGCACACCCTAGGGTGTGTTACTTCAACCAGGTATTTCTTGTCTAAAACACTTTTAGGGCTGTTCAATAATACATTTTAAAGAAATGAGTGATGAAAAATCCTTTGATATGTTGTCATAATAATACGATTTCTAAAATCCAACTTCCAAATGGCACTATGTTCAGAATATAACTAAATTCGACTTCACGCGTGTGTACCATAATTTTACAAATTTTGGCATATTAATGTGATACTACTAATCGTGATATTTTTATATAGTCATTTTTGGTCCGATTTTTTGCGTGTTAATATTTTAGCACACCCTAGGGTGTGTTACTTCAACCAGGTATTTCTTGTCTAAAACTCTTTTAGGGCTGTTAAATAATATATTTTAAAGAAATGAGTGATGAAAAATCCTTCGATATGTTGTCATAATAATACGACTTCTAAAATCTAACTTTCAAATGGCACTATGGTCAGAATATAACTATATTTGACTTCACGCGTGTGTTACCATAAATTTGCAAATGTTGGCATATTAATGTGACACTACTAAGCGTGATATGTTTATATAGTCATTTTTGATCCGATTTTTGGCGTGTTAATATTACAACACACCGTAGGGTGTGTTACTTCAACCAGATGTTTCTTGTCAAATAACACTTTTAGGGCTGTTAAATAATACATCTCAAAAATAAGTGATTAAAAATCCTATGATGTGTTGTCATAATAACACGCCAAAAGTGGGATCAAAAATGATTACATAGAAATAACACGCTTTGGAATGTCCAATTAACACGCCAACATTTGCAGTGAAGTGACAACAAAAAGTTGAGGTTCTTCTTTATAATTACATTAATTATAACATTAATGTATTTTTTGTAGTATTATTATATTATTTTATTATTTATTATTATTATTAATTACTATTTTATGTTATTATCTTTATTTATTCTTATCTAGTTTATTCTTCTTTAGTTTATATACTTTAGCGGCTCTTAGAATGTAATTACTGTTCTGATTGCTGTATAATAATAAATGGATAAAAAATAAATGAATAAATAAAATTATAACATTGTTATTTGACATCTGTGCCATTTGGAGGTGAGGTTTTAGAAGTCGATATAGTGTAAATCGCTGGATTTAAAAAGATTTTAAAAATGAGTACTAATTTGGATATACTATAACATAACACAACACAACTATTTCATCCGACGAAATAGCCCTCGAACCATTTTTTTTTTCAAATATAAGCTAAAACAATGAAAATAGTCAAATTATTTTTAATGCCAAAAAAATGCCGAATTTTTGTATTCTTCTTTCTATAGACGACAGTAATAGATGCGTTTGCGTTCAAAAATATAATTTATTTTTTGCACCAACAATCAAATAGTATTCTACTATATTTTTTATATATTTTCATATAATAATATTTTTCTTTTCTTTCCCAGGTTACAACAACCACGGCACCGATTCGTCTCCCCCGCCGGCTGGTTCCGGCGACCCTGGCGCGCAGGTGCAACACGGGCCAGGTTCACCCTACCTGCATTTACCCGTTCAACGACGGACGCCCTACCCACTCAAAGAGGGTGAGAGCTTACTGATAAGAATCATAATCATGTTAATAATTATGATGGTACTTCGAAAAGGCGTTAGAAATAAATTAGGTTCTTGAACAATTAGCAACCTAATTGAACAGTCGACCTCTAGAATTTAAAATGTTTTGCCTTTTGGAAATAAGTAAAAACTTTTCTATAACTTAAAAAAGAAATAGCTGAGAAAAGAATTTTTTTAGCTCTTATGTACTCAACAATACTATTTTGAAAACTGGTGATAAGTAATTTTGTTAGTGCCACATTATATTGAAAATAAACTTTTATATGTTTGTATAATACACGGTGTTCCATGGCGTAACGGCTCAACGCACTGCCTTGTGTGGTCCACGCTCTGAACCTGGTATCGTGCAGTATCGATGTCTATTTTCACTTGAAAATATAGATCAAAAGTATATTTCAAATTGAAAATTGCCCGTTTTGGGCACTGCCTTGAGAAGTTGCACATTTTTAAGAGAATTGATGAAGTATTCAGAAATTTCTGACCTCCTAAGAGTCTGACCATTTCTGACTTTTTAAGAGTTGACCTCTAGAATTCAAGATATATTTGGCTTTTGGAAACAAAGAAAATATTCCGGTAATAAATAATTGCTGAAAAAAGTCTTTAAATAATATGCACTGAACAATACCTACTATTTTCAAAACTGCTGAAATGTCGTTTCGGAATCAGAATTTCTAACAAATATATTAATTTTATTAGAAATAATATTTTTTATTTTTATATATGTATTACAAAATACAATATTTAAGTACATCTAGTAGAATCAGGCTTTTGAAAGTTACAACGTTGAAAATGTTAGATAAAATTGTATCACTTTGAGTTTCAAATTAGACCTATGAAGCCGTTAGATTATAGTTTCCCAGATTTTTTGTTTCGAGGACCCATTGGGCTTTGCCAAGGACCCCCTATTTACCTATTAACGATTTTTTTTAAATAAATGTCTAAATGTATGTATGATTCTTTTTGTTGATTTGAATCCTCTGAATGTTGTCACGAATCCGAGGGGTTTATGTGGACCACTTAGGGAATTACTGCATTTGATAGACAAGCATAAAATCAGAAATGATTAGTTGCTATCCAAAAAACAACATTTTGTGCAGTTTTATTGCTAACAATTTTTTATCGCATCTAAAATAAAATTTGCTGACAAATGAGAAATGTATGTGTGGTTCACATAATTTGCTTTAAACCATTTCGAGCTTCAGTGTCCTTTATCTTCCGAATGCGGTTTTAGATAAAAATTACAAAATGTTGCTATGGTGGTCACTATTGTACAGAGCTTTTGTGATTAACTCGAATGTTATCGTTTAGTGTGGGATTTTTTGTGCTGCTTTATCTCTATTCTGTTCTCATATGACTTATTAATATAATCATTTCATAGATATGTTATGCGCCTGTAATGTGAAGATAAAACAAGAATATCATTGTTATTTTTGTAATTTATTTTTGCTCGTAGAGAACGAGTTGATGGGCCTTTTGTCTAAAATATAATATGATTAATTTTATCTAATACTATGATCTACTGTTACTTAGTGTCATTTTTTTCGGAATTCAGCTTTACTGATATTAAAATTAAAAATAATTTAGTTTTTGGCCGATTGTTATAAACATTTTTTTTATATGTTGGAAAATATATTGTATATTCATGGCAAATTTCAGAGGAAAAATGGTATAGTTTTCAAATGATCAAGTTATTTTCGTACTCTGATATTTATATTTATGGCAGAAAAAATCTAATCTATCCGTACGTTTCCACTTTCGTAAAAACGCATTAAAATATGTTATATATTAATAATATTTTTTTTTGTTAATACGATATATTATTATTAACCCTTACTCCTGGGATCTACTGCGCCCCAACGCCTTTAGAGTCAAATTTGATGAAACTCTTTGACTTCATAGTCCTTTTTGTCAAAGAACTTCATATATCTCTAATTTTTATTTAAATTAAAGAATTTTTCACACTCAAAAATGGATCATGTTCGTCCTTAAAAATTAATAAAAAATTAAGCATCCTTTATTGTATTTTTGCAAAAAATACTATATCTGTTTGTTATTTTTGAAGAAGGATAGCTTAGTTTTCGTTAAAATTCACGGAGTTATGTTTTTTTTTTAAAGAAAAATAAAGAGTTTTTATTTAAATTAAAGAATTTTTCACATTAAAAAATGGGTAAAATTAATGCTTTTTTAAAAAGCATGCTTTTTTAAAGCTAATTTTGTATTTTTTGCAAAAAATACTATTTTTTGCTTGTAGTTTTCTCGGGAGGAAAATTTAGTTATCGTTAAAATTTACGGAGTTACATAGTTTTCAAAAAAAAGGACCATTTTTACCAATAGCCCACTACGATCCTTTAAATACCGTTGGGGTCTCCTGGACCCCTTGTGTATGCACCGGTACTGGATTGAGGTGTCTACGAAAAGGGTTAATATTGATAGTAAAGACACAAATATTTATGTTCAAGTTATGTGAAACATTGAAGAGTATTGAATTTTTCATCCAGAGTTACGATAAAATTGAAATTCAAATATTAAAATTAATTTAAAATGTAATGGCTAACGACGATTGATGGTCGGTTATAATTGATTTTTATTATAGGATGTTTTTCGAAATTTTTGCTTTTATAACCTTGTATTTGTTAATTTTGTCTAAATTTTTTAATAATATTAATGATAATATATTTAACATTTTTAAATAAAAAGGGTACACTGTATACCCAACTTTTTATTAACCATTGTTTTAAATTAATATTTATAGAGCTTCCGAATGCGTCCTATGACCGTGACTAACACATCTGGGATACTTATCACAATAAATGAATACATTAAATCTGACACTAAAACAACAAATGCAATTTAAATTTTTGGGAAAAGCCCGCATTTGTGAGTCTTGAGAAACAAGAAAAACTGTGTTTGAATACGCTTGCCAAAGATTTACATATTACATAAAATAACGGATTATGTAGTTCTTTTTTATTCACATGTTCTAATAAATCATGTTTTACGAACTTGGAATATAAAAGTAAATAAAATGCATGCATAATTGGTGTGCTATTTATAAAAATAAATTATTTTGCGGGAAGTTTATTTCGTCTACCTTCTTGTGTTGTCCCAGTTTTGATTCAACAATATTCAATTAGTATTTTCAATACGAAGATGTCCATTTGGTTTATAATAAAAGAAAGACAAGTTTTGCTGGCTTATAAAGCAAAAACTAAAAAACGGCATTTTGGAAGAAAACAATGAGTATACTTAGATATAAGCAGTGGTGTTGTGCTAATATTTTTTTTTGCCGGAACGCTAAAATTTAAAATCCGGTTCATAAACCGGTTCAATAAATTTGATATATTTCGATAAGAACTCACAAATCTAATATATTGACTTCTTATATAATTAACTCTATTATATACAGCTACTCTATAAATTAAATTGTACAAGTATGAGGGAATCATTGAGTACATAATTTATATTCTTTAATAACATTAATTATATTTATTGTGGTATTATTTGTATTCATTAATACTTACAGGTATTTATTATGATATAAAAGTACTCAAGATTTATTCCAATACTTTATAAGACTTAATAATTACTTAACCTAATAATACGATAGATAACCTATTACCTATCATACTATACTATTTTATTGTATATCATAGATAGATATCTATTATCAATCATACCGTGAGATACCTACACCGTCATTATTATAACTTATTATATAACTATTAACTTATTATATACCTACATACTTTTTACTTCTTATAAATATTACTGTTTCATTTATATATTTACCTATATTATATAGGTTTACCTTACGCCCTATGTATTATCTCTACCTATCTATTGTCTATACCGGGAATTGAACCCGGGACTTTCGCGTGGAAGTCGCGCACCTTAACCACTACCCTATCGGGTACCCCCATTGATAATATAATATAGAACGCACTGTTGTTTCCGCGGGTCATTTTCTAATTAATTACGTGATTAATACTAAGGTGGCGCGACGACACGCGAAAAAAGACGATTGATTGTAGCGTTACGGTGGTCTAGTGGATAAGGTTGTCGCGTGTCACGCGGCGGACCCGGGTTCGATTCTCGGTAGGGTTAATAATGTATCGTGTAAGGAAAATTATAGGTAATAGGATATATAGTAGATATAGGTTAGGTGTATTCGGTATACAATGTAGGGATTGAGAATATATGATTAAATATAGCGTATGGTATAGATGTAAGGCGTTTAGTATAGAATGCGACGTATAGGCATACGTAAGGCTATAAAAATACACGAATAGGAACTTATGATGTAGGTGTTAGTGTATAAGAAATGCGAATAAATATAAGATTTAGTTTATAAATACTATTTTTTCTATAAAAAATTTTATCTCGGTATTAAATATCTAAAATATCCGTTAAGGCGTTGATTACACCTTACTGCTGCCTTTGCCGTTATCACTTCATAGAAAATTAATTACTGCACTTTTAAACGATTGTGTGCACTGTGCGACAATAGACATAGAACTATAAATTTTATTAAATGTTTGAGTAACTTGTGCGAGCTCATTTTCTTAAGATGTTCTTAGTCTCGCAACTTACTGAATTCTAAAGATTCTAAATTTAAAAATATAATATAAAAATTATTATACCGCTGTCTGGAAGGGATAGCAATTTATAAATATACAGACTAATACATACAGAATTTGGAATTTTTCTATAATACGTAATATTGAGAAAGTTTGCATTAGACCTAAAAAGGGATGCTTATTTACCTAAGCTATGGAAATATATATGGAAAAAATAAATGATTTGCACATGTATCCTGTGCTCACTTAAACTAAACAATGATCATAATATATTTAACGAAGTTTTAACAGTATTTACAATTTACATTCAAATCGCCCAAAGCAAGTGGGTTAATTTCGTGTAATTTTTTAATTTGCCTCCCTCCTTTGAATTTAAGAATGGATTTTTCGGTGAGGCGTGTGCCCCACGTTGGGAATTACTAGTCTAGGAGTACAATTTTTTAATCTACTACCAGGTTAATCAATAATTGAGTGATCATCAATTCCACAGCACCTTCATCAGATTTTTAAAAGATCAAAGTTTCTATGAATATGCATACAAATCTCAAATTGTAGGCCGAAATTTAGACAATAAGTCTATTGAAATATCAGGGTAACTCTTTTGCTATAAATTGTCAACTAATTTACCAATAAATAAATGTCAATAAAACAATGATTAAAAAAATTACCAATAAATGTTGGATTGTAAAAATTTACAAGCGATCGAACGGCTTATATTTTTGCCTTAGATGGCAAAAAATTCATCCAATTATTAAAATATTAAATTTTTTTGCAGTTCTTATGCTTTTGTATTTATAGAATTGCTTTTTTCGCTACAATCAATTTCCATTATATGAATGTCTTAAATTATTTATTTTATTCGACTAACGCCCGCTATGTCCGAAACAAGTCCAACTTATATCCGAAATATTAGGGCGTCAGACACTTTTCGGTCTTAAAGTAACATATGTGAATTTGAAATACACTACTGTATTGTAATTAATATTTCAGTTCATACACCTCAATTTGTAACTAAATTAAAAACGACTTTGATAAAACCAGTGGTGTTGTGCTAATATTTTTTGTCGGAACGCTAAAATTTATAACTGGTTCATAAACCGGTTCTCATGTTTTTTCCGGTTCCGTTCGAAAAGGAGAGAAACAAAAATTATTACAAAACCCATTGTGTGCACATACATGTATGTTTATTACAATAATAAGAACATTTAATAAAAATTAGTTGAATAATAATTTATACAATTTACTTATTAAATCATTTTCCGTATGTAGCGATTTTTTTATATTTTTTCTTGCCGGAACGCGTTTCTTGCCAAAAATGATTTGCCGAAACGACGTTCCGGCGCGTTCCGGCTCGACAACACCACTGGATATAAGACTTGGCTAGTAATATTTTTACTAATATGTAATAATCGATTTACATTATTTTTTCATTGACAGAAGCAGCCGCATACGGTCTTCGTACCACCGACGACATATGTTCTGCTGTAACCGGCTCATCGCCTTATCATCAGCAGCAATTGACGTCGCATTATGGCGGTAACAATAACAAAGAGCAATTACCTCCAGCTGGTCTTCCTACAGCAACCGATACAACAGGGTACAGATATCAAGTGACAAATCAACAGCAGCAGCAAGATGCTGCCGGATCGCCAGAGTTTTATCCGGTTATGCAGGACCATAAGATGGCTCCAGCAGCACATTATCAAAAAGGGTCGTGTTACGGACGTGGTGAGTAATCTATAAAACCTACTCAATATTCTCTGATTATTAAAGTCATAAAAAGTTGATATTGATAAATTCATCTACTTTCTGATTTCAAGTATTTAGCAGTTTACACCTCTTTACTTGAGGCAGTATTCTGGTCTAGAGGCATGTTTATGCGTTTGTGATAGGCCGTAAAAAGAGCAAACAATATTTTTACTATTTTTTTTACAAGTTATCAAATAAAGTTTTAATGCTAGAAGTTGTGAAAGTGGGGGCTCTGAAAAAAATGGCTCCTGATCATACCCATGATTTTAGTCATCCAAAACTTTCAAAAAAAAAATTAATCTATTATAACATTGCGATCGTATTTTAGCAAAGTAATTTATTGAAATAACTACGGACAAGTAAAATAAAAAATATAATAATAATTATATTATTTTATTAAATCGAATCTTTTAAAAATAGTAAAAATCAGATGGGCATAAGCATAGCTCATACTGAAGAAGAAGACTCTAAGTAAATCGGTCTAGTAGAAGTAGAGAAATCATGAGTATCTTGTCGAAAAAGACAGTTTCAAGAAAAATGCGTTTAAAATTTCGTGGCGGAAGGAAACAGAGAAGGGTTTATCGTGATCAAACATCCTATATCTCCGAAAATAATTTAAATTTTGAAAATTCCCTTTTTACACATAAATTGAATAGTTAAACTTCGTAAATAAAACAAAATAAAGATGACAAAATCCATTTTTTTTAAATTCTAGGCTAGAATACTCCCTTAAGTTACTATAAAGATAAGCCTCAGGTGTAATTTTAGTGTAAATGATCTTTTTTTCTAGTGCGAGATATTTCACGCGTGTGAAAAATATTATATAACATTAAATTAATTATGTACTGTTGTTATGTAATTATTACTGTTAAAACAATTTAATAGTACATTGGACATCAACGAAGTTCTAGTAAATTCTGCCGTCTGAAAGATGATATTTTTTGTCATTAGCTGAAATGTTTCCCTGATTGTAGTTAACTCTTTCTATTATTAACCTTCCGTAGGGTAGTTATAGTAATGGGCCGAGAATCGAAAATAATTTTTTTTTGCATTTCTCGACGTTTTGAAGGTTTCTGAACATTTTGGCATACCTCAGAAAAAATGGATGTGTGTGCGTGTATGTATGTATGGATACACTTTTTCGTTCACGTTTGCGGACGCACGGATCAACTGATTTGACTGGTTCAAAAAACATTCGATTCCTATTGATAGGGAGATGTGCTGATTAGTTTTTGGCAAAGGCAGGTCCAGCAGTTACAGAGATAAAAAGCAAAGAGTGTAGAAAATAGAAATCGAGTTTTTGAGAGGACCGAGTATCCGATTTGAATGATCTAAAGAACATTCAATTATGATTGGGAGAAGTCGTTGTTAGTTTTTGGCAAGGGCTGGCCCAGCCATTTCGAATATACAGAGCTAAATGCGCAAAAAATGGCAGTTTTTGAGAGAAAGAGAAAGCGTCAGATTTGAATGATTCAAAGAACTTTCTGCTTGTTTCAACAAAATAATTGATTTAAGAAAAAAAATGTTTGTTTCAAATTTTTTTTTAGAAGAATTTTTTTTGTATATCGAAAATATTTCAGATTTTATTTTTAATTCTGACTAAAGTTCTAATAAACTTTAAACAAATAATTTCAACTTTGCAATTCAGTTTATATAATTTTAATTATATGATTCTTATAAATATTAGACAATGTTACAATATTTATAACAATCTATTTGAAAACATTCAATATTTCTCGAACATTTCGTTACGGTACGGGAGTAGTTCCAGCAATTTGCATTAAGGCACGATGCCATACACCACACTAGTTTTTTATATATTTTTCAATTCTAATATAAAAATAAACTAAGAAATACACTTTATCATATGTTACCAGGCAAAAAATCTTTGATTTTAGATTCTGGCATCGTTGATTGGCATGTATTGTCAAACGGAGCAAATACTTGTTTACTACATTTGAAATATGAAACTATATTTGAAATACATAATTGATAAGCTTTAATTAATTTAATTCTCTTTTATTATATTTTTTAAGTTAAGTATAATACTTCATTGATTTATATTGATCATCTAATAATTTCGGTTGTGAGTTTCGCTTTACTTGAAACCGTTTAGACTTTTTTTTAATTTACTTATAATAAAAATGTATATTATTAATTGTTAGAGCAATTCTCACCTTAATCTTGAAGATTAATTTTTACCTGTATAACATTCTGCACTTAATTAGTACTGTGAAACCTGAATGCTTGTGAAAATTAAACGCTTGGTCAACAAGCCCGGCTAGCTCAGTCGGTAGAGCATGAGACTCTTAATCTCAGGGTCGTGGGTTCGAGCCCCACGTTGGGCGACTATTTTTTTAAATTTTGATATGAATATTTTTTAAAAATATATATAGCTTTTAGTTTTAACATTTATTTTATTATAATATATTAAGAAGTTTTAAATATGCAAACTTATCTTGATGTTATATTATTCCAATTTTATCGCGTAATACAACTTTTTTATCGTTAATGCAAAGTTACTTTATTATTATTAAGTAAATTTTTACCAAAGTTAAATGCAGTAGAGAACTATCGAGACAAACATGTTTAATACGATTTCTCGCATAATACACCACTTTATGCCGATTTTGGTACTTTGCAATTTATTTTAATAGACCTTTTATGTGAAGGAATTCAAAACTTCATTTTATTCAAGGTTCAAAATTATAACTTAAATTCTTAATATATTTTACTGTTTATAGAATAACTTGATTAGCGTAGTGTTAAAGACTAGATAAATTATCCTATGGGATCGTTCAAGTATTACGTAAGCAGATTTATTACAATTATTTACCCCTCCCCCTCCAACCCCCTTGTCAGCAAAAGTAAACAAAGCTTTTACCCCCTACCCCCATGCTTACGTAAACATTTTGCAATGAATGTAAAAAATAAAAATACTACCTATGACGTAATCATCATCCAGACTCTCCTGCCCCCCATGTCAACCCAAAATAAGCAAATCAACAACCCCCCCGCCCCCCTATAGTGCTTACGTAATACTTGAACGGCCTCTATATGTATAATTAGTATATATTAAATATTTCAATGTTAATAGTTAATAATAAAATAAATGATAATAATGCTTATTACTACCTTAATTAACGTCTATTATGTTATTTCCCCAGCTCGGTACAACGACTACTCCGAACCCTACACTCCCTACGACGCAGGGCCTTTCCAAACAGTTCCAAATAGTATACCTTACGACCAGTGGTCCCAGCCAGGTCTAGGGCCTTCCCAGACTCCGCAGCAGGCGCATCAACATACAGATCCACATTCGATGGGACCAAGTGGGCCTTATCATCCACATCACATGTCCAGCACAGGACCACCTCAAAGTCTTTTAGGGCCATCGATGTTGGATAAACAGAATATGATGTCGGGAGCCACCTATGGAAATACAGGACTGTGTTTTACAGGTAAAATATTCAGAATATATAATTTTAGTATTTATATTAATTTCTCCGTAGCCCGACATCAGGCAGCTTTGATGTCAAATTTCCACTTGGGGTTATAGATCACAATATAATTCCAAGTGGAAATCGTCTTTCGTGGACATAGCTTAAAATAGTAAATCGATGGATTGCCTCTCATGAAATAAGTAGTCATAAGTCTTAACCAACAGCTTATAGAACATATAAGAGTTCTGATTGCTGTTCAAATAATTACAAAAAAAAAATTAATTAATTTATTTATTATTATTAATTTAATTTTAGTATTTGTAATATAATTCATTTGTTTTATATTTTTACAATCTGTTATTTATTTATCATCACATATTCACGAAATTTAATTACGAAATGAACATTAATTTTTTTATATTCTTTTTGTTTTTTATTACTATTGGATTATTTTTTTGTAGCTCAGATTAACATATACAAATCCAAGGCTCAATTATTTAATATATACGAGTCTTTATTACTTCCATACGTTTCGACATAAAATTTTATATCATCTTTGGTGGACTACAACCACCATTGAAAGGAAAACACAATAAAAATAGATGAGAAAAAATGGCCATTTTAAAAAAATGAATTTAGAATTATTGTTTAAAATTATTAGTTTTCACAAAGTGAAGAGGTATAATTTCTTTTATTGATACTGCTTTTGTTCAACTGAATCAAAGTATTTAGAAGTACTTTATCTTAAATGTAAGTCTTTTCACAATGTTATATTAAATTAGTTTAAATTACTTTAATGTGTTTTGTTATTTTAGTGTTTAGTTACTTTTATTTTGTTTGCATTTTTTCCTAAAATTTTATAAAATTCTGCAATTTTTGTTTGTATTGCTCTGAAGATTTTATCTAACATATTTCAATATCGAAAATATATATACTCGTATGTGTTGTGTATAAAATATTCAAGTAAAAAGAATAAGATTTCAAAGCATATTTATTTTTCTATACGATTCGACGTATAATTTTGTCATCATCAGTGGATATAAAACAATGTGAAAAACAATTATAACTTTCCGATATGTGTAAATAATCGACTTAATCAATAAAAAATAAATTAATTTATGAGTGGATTTATTACACATAATTGAAAACGAACGAAGAAGTTAACTCGGAGTATTTTCTAAAAGCAAATTTTTAAAAATCAATAATTTTTATAATTGAACCAGTTTCCGTAGGACTTCAATGATTTAATATGTTCATTAAGACCAAGTACTCTATCGTTATACCAAAAGTAAATCGTATATTTTTAATTTTAACAAATGTCAAAAAAACTACTCATTTTCTCTAACTTTGATGAATTTTTAAAATTAAACTACTTGTAAGGCCGTAATATTTCAGTAAGTTCTATAAAACCATGATATATATCATCAAAAAAAGTTCCATAAAAATCGGCTTAAATTTTTTTTTCAACAGTTAATTTCAAGAAAACGGCTCGGTAGATTTTCACCTAAAACCAGGGCCGGATTTAGAAATTTGGCGCCCCGGGGGCACTGACAAAAATGCCGCCCCATCCCTGAAATTTTACGAACTTTCGAAATTTTTTTAAAGTAATCGCGTTGCTTTAGCTGCGAGGGACAAAATATAGAAGCGCGTAAGCGACGCGTCGCAGTCTAACGGATAAACAATCTTACAGAACTTATATAAGTGGAAACAAAATTTATACTTATTATTATAATATCTTTAAAATATCTGATAATTTAATGTGCATATGTCTTATGATCACTTTTGTCCGCCAAATGTTTCTTTTTCAAATTTTTTTATTGGATCATCGAAATCGCTAAACCTGCCCCCCACAAATAAAAGCAGTTATTTATTCTGTAAATTTTTTTGAATGTTATTGGACGCTTTTTTCTCAAAAACTGAATAATCATTTTTGGCATTTTGGCCCGTATCTTCAAAACGGTTGGACCTGCCTTGACCAATAACTAATCAGCACGACTCCTTATCAATAGGAATTGAATTATAAATCGGTTGATCCGTGTTCTCAAAATCGACTTGAATGATTAAAAAATATTAGATTCGTATTGATGGGGAGACGTGCTGATTAGCTTTTGGTACAGGCAAAATGATAATTTAGTTTCGATATTTCTTCTCTGAAACAGCTAAATAATTTTCGAAAAATTTCAAAGTACAAAAAATGTGTTTTAGAAGTCTTTTTTTCATTTTTCAATAAAATTTAAAGTTCTTTATAAAATGTAATTTTCAGTACGGGATGTTTCAATAATTTGTCTTAAGGCACAATGCCATGAGTCACTAGTTTAAATATTTTTTTCGACGCTATAAGCTTGGAAGTGCACAAATATGTCATTTTAAGAGGGCTCGAGAATTGAAGAACATATTTTTCTTAAACTTTCAGCTTGTTTACGGATCTTTATATTAGCCAAATTGCCAAATTTGATAATAACTTATTAACCAATTTGATAATTTACGTTCGGAGAGGGAGATTTAAAATAATAAATTTTAGTTATCGTTTATTTCAACCCAAATTTTGCATTGCAATCGTATTATGTTTTGTTCATTATATTTCTTGAAATAAAAAATGTTGTTAAAAAAAGTTGATCACATTGTATAGAATTTTTTTCTCACTATCCAAATTTTGCCGCTCCCCAAAATTTGCCGCCCTGGGCAGTAGCCCCGATTGCCCCTACTGTAAATCCAGCACTGCCTAAAACTAATCAGAATCATTCTCAACTAATTCTACCGTCAAAATAATAATAATAAAAACACGTTTTTTTAAATTACAAAGAAACGGCTCGGCAGATCGTCGCACAAAACTAACAAACGATAGTCCTCATTGAAATACATCAAATATCTTTTAAATTTCTGAAATCGGTTAAGACGTTTTTGAGAAAACGTCCATTAAAGGTCTAATTTGAACAAATGCCAAAAAAACGATACTAGTTTTTGCAAACTTTGACACACCCACACACAACACATACTTTATCCAAATTTGGTCTCAATCGATTCAGAATGGCTTGAAACGCCGAGAAAACAAAATTAGCGAATCGGATTTTTTTAAGCTTCTCCTCCGGGAAGTTAAAAATATAGTAATAATAAACTAAAGTTGTAATAATTTTTAACTATTAAAGCATAAGTCTGTATTGACTAAATGCAACTTTAGTCATTAATTAGTTCTCATTTTGGTGTCAATTAAATTTTAGTCAAATTTTGCTGGCCATTTCGTGGCATACTAATTATTAACAATGTATAAGATAATATAATATTTAATATTGCTGGTACATATGCGGGTCATGGGTCGAGTCGTATCCAACTGACCACAAAATTTAATTAGAATAACACATCCATGTATGGCATATATCCTATTTTAACAATGACAACTTATTACTCTTAAAGTATTAATTTATTTGTGATTGATTTGTAAATTTCTTTCCCTAGGGTCCGGTCCAATACAATTATGGCAGTTTTTACTAGAACTTTTAATGGACAAGAATTGCCAGCCTTTCATTTCTTGGACAGGCGATGGCTGGGAATTCAAATTAACAGATCCTGATGAAGTGGCAAGGAGATGGGGCGTGAGAAAAAATAAACCGAAAATGAACTATGAAAAATTATCTAGAGGTTTACGTTACTATTACGATAAGAATATAATTCACAAAACGGCTGGGAAGAGATATGTATATCGATTTGTTTGTGATCTACAGAATTATTTGGGGTAAGTGGATTGAAATCTAAAGAAAACTTAAATTACCTTATGTTAATTTATGCAACTTGTCATATATTAGGTTGTCAAATATCTCCCTTCCGCTTTTTTGCTCTTGGTTTATAATACAAAAGGCGGAAGGGAGATATTTGACAACCTTATATGTTGTCCTGTTTAATTTTTTTTACATTTGAGTTGATTCATAATATAAGGGTATGGGCAATACGGAATCAGCCCCACCATCATTAAAAAAAAATGATATACCAATTTTCAACTTCATACCTCATCTTATGGCCGAGATCTCATTGAAAATATGCCAAAGTGGTCCCTTCTTTCAAACTAACTTTTTGACGTAACCATAAAAGATATCGAAAAAAAATTAACGTGATTATACTCATATTTGCTTAAACCACATTATATAGAACAATCGATGCCAAATAATCATTTATTATTAGCTGAAAAAGATAAAGTACTTGAATTAGAAAGAAAATACTCGATGTCCTTAAGTGCTTCTAAAAATATTATCATTTTATTGACCTATAATCCACTACTAAATTTTTATTACTCGTTTACTTATACTATTTTTGTAGAATTAGACCAAAGCTAGTAAATTGATATATGAAATTCACATAAAATGTTACTAAATTTTTAAAACGGAATCAATTAAAAAATGTCATTTTTGATCAATGAAAATTTGGAAATTTATAAGGGGGTATTCTAGTCGAGAGACATATATTATATGTTATTTTTGAAAGGCCTTAATAAACGCAAAAAATAATTTTACTGTTCATTTTTTTAAGCATTATCAGTTTATGTTATAAAAATATAGAAAAAAATGATATTTAAAAACAGCCAAAAAGATATATTTCTAGCTGGTGACCATACCCCTGATTTTAGTCTTCCAAATAATCTGATGAAAAAATAAAGATTATTAATCATTCATAATAAAATTTGTACTCGAATTATAAAGACAATACTCGATGTCCGCTAATAAATTGATATATGAAATTGTCAAATAAAAAATGTGATTTTTGATCTATTAAAATTATTGAAAATTTGGAATTTATAAGGGGATATATTCAAGTCTAGAGACATAAATTTTATTAGTCCAGTCATTATAGTAATTTCACCTAGGAATTCGAGATACCCAGCTGTAAGTCTGTAAATACTTGTATTTTGCACCCTAAAAGTTGTCTCAAAGCCTACATATGTTGCGTACACCCTACCATATGTAGGTTTTGAGACAACTTTAGGATGTCAATATACAAGTATTTACAGACTTACAGTTGGGTATCTCGAACTCCGAGATTTTTACCTAATTTAAGCTTACATGACTGGGCTATATATTATTTTTGAAAGACCTTAATAAAGACAAATAATATTTTTACTATACATTCTTTATAAAGTTATTAATTCACGTTATAAAAATATATAAAAAAATGAAATTTAAAAACAGCCAAAGAGATTTATTTCTAGCTGTCGATAAAATGAGGATCCCAAAAAATTGTCACGCGAACACACCCCTGATTTTAGTCTTCCAGGTTAAAAAAAATCACGAATATAGGGAAAAAAATCTTTCATGATATTCTCGAATTTTTAAAAAATTGTAAAAATCGAAATTTAAAGATGAGCGTAGTTTATCGGAAGATAAGTCTATGAAGAAGATTCCCTAAAAATTACAAGTAAATCGGTTCAGTAGAAATTGAGAAATTGTGGGTATCATTCGAAAAATACATTTTCAAGAAAAATGCGTTTGAAGTTTTGCAGAGCAAATAAACGCAGGAAGATTATTGTGATCAAACAGCTATATCTCCAAATCTATTTAATTTTTTTTAAAAAACCTTTTATACACATATTTTTGAATAGTTAAACTTTGAACATATTGTAAAAAAATTGAATTCTTAAAACTTCTATACTAGAATATCCCATAAAAACAATTTAATGTAGTCAAATAATTGTAATTAAAATAAAACGAGACAATATATGTATAAATGGAATAATTAAAATTTATGAAAATAAATCAAAATTTAGATTAATATAAGAAATATTTTTTTCTTATATAAATACAATTATATGGATTTGCATATCATATATAAATATATTTAGAAAATATAATTTAAATATTTTGTTCATATTTTAGATTAGAATTCTAAATATACTTTTGAGAACATTCATATATCCAAAATTTATTAAAATTATTCAAACAATTGGCTTGAAACACTTTAGTCTCATATAGGTAATAAAGATTATAGCTTTTAATTATGACTGTTACAAAAACAAATAAATGAATGTTATAATAATTTAATTATAAATATTTTCTTCTGAACATCAACAATATTTCGTAATAGAGCTCACAATATCCATAGACGAATAATACAACCAATTTTGATAATAATAAATTAATAATTAAATTTTGATTGAATATTTAATTATCAATTTATTATTATTCATTAAATCTAGCCAGTAGTATTATAAAAACTATTTACTTTTTTATTGAAATTGAATCATAATTTATATTTATTTTTTAAACATCAGAAGCAAATTTATGATAATTCAATTTTTGCTGATGATAAGTCGATAACAAAATGCAACAAATAATCTCTAAACCTTAAGTTATTGCAAACATGATTTTTGTTTACTGAAATATATTTCGCATATTTTTGTAGTAATTTTGTAAAAATGAATTAAATTATTATTAATGTTATCAATCCTTTTTGTTCTTAGATATTCTCCAGAAGAACTCCATGCTAAGTACGATCTGAAGCCAGTGAAAAAGGAAGATGAGTGATTTTTGTATGACCCAATATAATAAGTGATTGTTATGATTTTGGACATAATGAAAATATTTAAATATAAATGAATTCTAGAAATTTATCAAAGACAATATTAAAATTGTTATTAATAAAGCAAATGTTCTGAAAGTGATTAATATTAAAATAGCCGATTATTATAAAATCTTTAAAAAAATATTAAAAAATATTATATTTATATATAAATAAGAGAAATATATTTCTAATAACAATCACTTTTAGTACATTTGCTTTTTTGTGTGATCTATAATGATTAATTATTATTTTTAAGATTTTTTTATAGAAATGGAATCTCATCGCAATGTTTTGTCTGTTTCATTTCCCACCGTTAAGTTTTATGTAAATCAACAACAATATTGTTCATAAAAATAATGACTATACAGTTTAACTTTTATTCATTATTTTCATTTTAAATCAACTTCTTTAATCTTCAAATTGTTTATACTTTTATATTATATAATGTTATTTAGAAGTGATCTCATTATATGGACAAAATTATCAAAATGCAAAATTATATTCATTTAATTATTAATCACATTTCAATGTTATAATATTAGGTTTTTTCCACTAAATTGTAATATATAAAAAAAGTATTAGATAATAATTCGTGCCTTCAAAGATAAAATAAAATATATTTTTACAAATACACATGCTGTACAATTATATATACAATTATATTTGTACGATTTGAATATTATATTTAAAAAATATTATTTAGGTATATGTGTACATTTTATTTATAAATAAATAATAATTTTATACATTTGTATAATATATAAGCTAAAAAGTTAACAATTAAGTTTTTAGCTAATAATTTTATAATAAAGCTTTTAATATATTAAATTCAGTATATTGATATTTTATTTAATACATACCAATAAAGTAGATCAGCTACTTAAAAGTAATAAAATTGTCTGCTTATAATCTTCTATATATATAAAAATAAGTCGGGTTTTCCTTCCTGACGAATTAACTCCAGAACGCACGAACCGATTTCGACAATTTTGCATTCGTTGGAAAGGTCCCGGGCTCCGCAAGGTTTATAGCTAAGAAAATTAGTTGTGCATGGCATCGTGCCTTAATGCAAGCTGCTGGAACTTCACGCACCGTAATTAAAAATTCGAGTAATAAATATAATCAATAACTGTTTTAAATAATTTCAAATAGAAAATCTTCTATATATATATATAAAAATAAGTCGGGTTTTTCTTCCTGACGAAATAACTCCAGAAAGCACGAACCGATTTCGACAATTTTACATTTGTTGGAAAGGTCTCGGGCTCCGCAAGGTTTATAGCTAAGAAAGTTAGTGGTGCATGGCATCGTGCCCTAATGCAAATTGCTGGAACTTTACGCACCGTAATTAAAAATTCGAGTAATAAAAATAATCAACAATTGTTTTAAATAATTTCAAATAGATTATCTTTTATATATATAAAAATAAGTCGGGTTTTCCTTCCTGACGAAATAACTTCAGAATGCACGAAACGATTTTGACAATTTTGCATTCGTTGGAAAGGTCTCGGGCTCCGCAAGGTTTATAGCTAAGAAAATTAGTGGTGCGTGGCATCGTGCCCTAATGCAAATTGCTGGAACTTTACGCACCGTAATTAAAAATTCGAGTAATGACATTAGTGAGAATTATCAGAATTAAGCTTGGTTAAGTCAACGAGCAATACTTGACGCAAGGAGTAATGATGTACACGCACTGAATTTCACCATTCAATCAAAAATTGCTGGCGATTTGGTGACATACCAATGATTCCGACTGGTCTTCCGTTTGACTTCAAACGATTGCAATTTCCAGTTCGCAATAACAAGTCTCAAAGACAATCGCTTAGTGTTTGCGAGATAAATTTCAAATAGATTATTTAGAAAATCATTGTTTTTTCACATGGGCAGTTATACGTTGCCTGTGCACGAGTTGAAAACCATCCGCTTTGTTTGTGTTAACGTCAGACCAAAAAAACAAAAAATGTTGTTTACCAAAGAGCACTACAATGAAACGGATAATTTGCGGATTCACTTTCATTTACTTAGAGAAGTTCAACTAAAAAACACTTCATTTTTGTAATAGATATAAATTCATTACTGTTGTAAATTTCTTCATCTTTCTCACGAAACCATCTGGTGGCGAAACGGAGTTTGTCGGGTTTGCTAGTATTTTATATTAAATATAACATAACTACGAAAAATATCATATGTAATGCATTGATGGTAAAGAGGCCTAAATTGGATTTTTGGGTTTAATGTGAATGTGTAACTGTAATAATTTTTTGGTAGTTTTAAAAAACTGAATTGTTAAGAAAATTTTATATAAATTATTGACTATACTACTTGTAAAAATAGAAGATATTACCTACATTTCAAAGCCATTAGATGTATCTCGATGAGGACAAAAATATGATGTCAAAATTTGGATTACATTGTAATTATTACTTAAGTCGCTTTTGTGATGTGAACAGTCAATCAAGTCAATTATAAATGGTTTTAGAATTAGCAAAAAACTAAATGAACAGAAAAATGTCTACAAAACTTCTCTGGTGTTGTAAAAAATGTTACTATTGTTTAACTATTGACTACGTATATGACATTTGTAATCATACCAGTATTTTCTTATAGCAGATGCCTAATATTTCACAAAATATTTTATTAAATTACAAAAAATGTTTCGACGTGAAATTTAAAATTGCGATAAAGGATAAGGAGCTTCAATTTTAGGACACACAAACACGTGCTTGTGCAATATAATTAAAATAATTACAAATACATAATATAAATGTGTTTGCATGCAGGAAAGATATAAATTGGAAATCGCAATGTTTTGACTTAGTTAAAAGCGGAAGCATTATTTTCGAAATAAACAGTAGAAAACTTTATCCAAATCTCAATTTTGGTTGATTAAGTCAGTTATTACACCAATCGGAAAGTTCTTGCAACTTGCCATAAGGCAAAATGCCACTTTCAACTAATTTACTTTTAAAACAATGGGTCCAAAAGAAGGGCAATGTCTCTTGAAATAAATCGTGAAATTATTGAAAAATATTAGGATGGTGAGGATGTACGAGCATAATACACCATAGATTTATACTGTGTTTAAACAGAAGGAGTGGATAGAGGGTATGACTCCAGTTATACCTCTTATAATAATTTATAAACAGCTTTCTGACTCTAAAAGTTCGTGGATAAACATAATCATCTCGAAAAAGTTGCAAAAGTTTTAGCATGAAAAATGCTCATCAAAACATGTTTTAATTCATTTACGCATTATCATGAATGGACAGGAAAAATAATCATTAAATTTAAAAATAGTGAATATATTTTTACAATTAATAAAAAACACTCTGCTGGCACGAATTAATGACATTTCAATGTATTTTACGGAAAAAGTTGCTTCGAGATACGAGATACGTGCGTGGTTACGGAACGAATTGAACTCCTATGTAGGGGCACCAGTCTATTTTGAAAATGTTTTGAAAACTAATCGAGTTTCCCCAAAATTACTTTTAAATTCTTGAAATTGGATCAATTATTTCTGCAAACACGTCGACGAGTTGCAAATAATAACGATTAGAACTAGTGGTGAATGGCATCGTGCCTTAACTTACGATTTAGATTCGCAAATGTTGGGCCAAAGTTGTACAAGCAGGCGTAGCGTTTGTGACTATTTTCTCACAGTGTACAGTTTATCACAAAAATAAAAATAATTTTGTATTTTATAGTTTCGTACAAATAAATATTTTGCAATACACACTTGCGATTGTCGTACCGAATGAATGCATAATACTTGCTTCTGGCCCGATTATCGTATGAGGGCTATGCCCGTAATATTTACGTTTGGTCTAGCCATCGCACGCGGGCTCTGCTCGTCATTGTAGTTAAGGGGTTAAGGCAAATTGCTGGAACTTACCGTACCAAAAATTGAAGTTTTTGAAAAAAATTCATTTTTTTAAACTTAAACTGTTCATACTCTTAACAGTCCTACGAAAATTGTTTGAATTATATAAAGTTAATTAAAATATAAAATAAGGAGCTTAAATTTTAGGACAGACAAATACGTGCTTGTGCAATATAATTAATATGATTACAAATAATATAAATGTGTATAAAAATAGATTTTGTGAGATTTATAAAAATTTTGGAATACAAAAATTTTACCTTTACCTTTACCTTAAAACATTACCTTATAAAAAATAAAATAAAAAAATTATACTTTGAAATATTTTGAAAATTTCGTACTTTTTCTTCAAAGCAATCGCTATACGTTAGCTGCGTAGAAACAAACTATAGAAGAGCGTGGGCGCCGCGTTGCAGTATAACGGATAAACATTGGTACGGAACCCTATGTAAACAAAATTTATTCTTATTATTGAAATTAATATAAAATATGTGATAATTTGATGTTCATATGTTTAATGTTCATTTTTATCCCTTAAATGGCATTTTTATTACTTTTTTTTATTGAATCTCCAAAACCGCTGGGCCTGCCTTTTCACTGCAGTTGTTTATTTCATCAATACAAGTAAAATGTTTTTTGAATTATTTAAATCGGGCGTTCCGTTATCTCAAAAACTGAAATACCATTTTTGGCACTTTTTGCACCGTATCTTCGAAACGGTTTATCAATAGAAAACGATAGAAAACGTTTCCTTATCAATAGGAATTGTATGTTTTTGGAATCATCCAAATCGGTTAATCCGTGTTCTCG
>NW_020539725.1:13462082-13485891 GCF_003426905.1 Ctenocephalides felis | reverse complement strand
GAGAGAACCGAATATCCGATTTGAATAATTCAAAAAACATTTTACTTGTATTGACAAAATGAACAACTAATGGAATTTTTGCGAAGGCAGGTCTAGCGGTTTCGAGAATCCAATAAAAAAGTAAAAAATTATGCCACTTGGCGGACAAAAATAATCATTAGACATATGAACATAAAATTATCACATTTTTTACAGATATTTTAATAACAAAAACAAATTTTGTTTACTTTTCTATGGGTTCCGTACCAATCCGATATTTCGTTTCTACGCTACTAACATATCGCGATTGCTTTGAAAAAAAGTTCAAAATTCCCAAAATATTTTGAGGTATAAAAACAAATCAAATTTTTCAAAAAGGTCAGTTTTTTTTAAGAAATTTAAAAAATCACCAATATCGATTTTATTTTCGAGTTTTAAAAGAAAATTGAATTAAAAAAAAAAAAATTGGTACGGGATTATGTAATTGTAAACAGTCGGTACGTCAGTATGTTCATATATATGTTTTATAATATAGTAGTGCCTTGTCAATGTGTTTTTTGATTTGTCTAGTGTTAGTCTCAGTGCCTTGTTCTGTATTGCCTGTAGTCTCTGTAAGTTCGTCTCTGTTGTCGCATTCCATACAGGAATACGGCGTACAACAATACTAATTTACAACATAATTTTCTTGTTCAAAAGTCTAGTAAATAAATCTTTCAGAAATATGTGCGGGCTTGGCAATCATAGTTTGTTAAAAATCATTAATCTCGGAATAGTTTCGGAAATTCCACTTGCAAGAGATATAAAAATCTATAAAGTAAATATTTGAAACAATATTTACAACGTGACAATAAACTCATTTTCCATCGCTTTGCGTTACTTTTAATTTCAGTACAAATATTTTGTTAGCGGTCATCGCACGGCACGAGATGCCTTTGTCGGCGAGATGAAACGATCGGGCTCATTATCATACAAACTATGAAATATCGAATATGCAAAATTATTTGCTTATTTTGTGACACACATTATACTAACTATATAAACAAAGTAAATGAACATTTTTTTTTGAAAAACGTATATACTTTATTTTTATCTCCCATCAATCATTAAATTCACATTTACTTTTTTTTATCTTGTAACTTCCTTTATTAACTAACATTTAGCAATGCTTTCTTTCAGACAATTATTTTTATACATATTTAACGACGATTTTCTTGTTATTTATTGCCGTTCATTAGCATTATCATTATTATACGTAGCTCATTACATATATTATATACTATCATTTCACAGTTCTTAAATATGTTAAACATATATAATATGCTTACGATTTGGCCACTATATTAAACATATCATACCAAAACTTTGTAATTTTAATACATTTTTCACAAAGATATCACTGTGTATATCCTTGATCTGGTCTTCGTCAGAGATATTCACTAGCACAGTTTGAATAACTATTTATTTAATTTATCTCTCGTGAAAATGCTATTCCAACTTAATTTACTTTTTATTTACTAATTTTTATTGTTTACATCTTTACCAGATAAAGCATACACCCACAGTGTATGCTTTTATAGAGGTTGTATAAATAAAACTGTTGAATCTAACTTAAAATTAACAATACATCTTATGAAACAATTATATAACAAATCCTTATATTAAGGTCCCGAAAATTAAACAACAGCTCACTACCTAAAAAAACTAAAAAAAAAGTTTTTTCCCTATAGCAACGTCTAAGTAAGGATCAAGAAAATGGCTGGCTAAACATCTTTATCCCTCTACCTTCAAATATAGTTCCTTAAAAAAATTGACAATGATGTAGTCGATGTCAATTTCTAGTATGAGTAATACACAAAAAAAATCAGTTCAGTATTAATAATCAATCAGCAGTATGAAAATCTTAAATGGGTATTACAAAATATAAATTGCTTATCAATATAAATATGATACAAATTCGTTATTAGCAATAATAAAAAAATATTTAGAAAATAATTACTAAAGTCCTTTATATTATTGAACTATGACTAACTTAGTTATTTCAAGTGAGTAACACATAATTTATAACTTTTATATATTAATGAATTTAATTATTTCTTATGAAGTATGGTAATCAACTTTAGTAAAAATCACAGTTCTTACCCAGAACTGATTTATATCACCAAATCTACTAAATTAACAAGTGATACATCACATGAGATTATATATTCCGATTCTATCTTATGTTACACTTTTATAATAAATGAATCAAATTTTCTTTTATTTACATGCAACGAATTGTGACGACGTGTCTAACATATCAAATTTAATGACTAAAAAGTTTAAATAATTACATCAGAAATATTTTGTAATAGCTCATTATAATATTACCGAAAAGAACGAACAAATTTAGAACAAACGTTGTAAACCAGCAAAAGAATATCGTTTTAATAATGTTCCTAATTATCTGATACTGATTTTTTGTTTCGATTCTGGTTTGTAATTAACAGATTTTATCGTAACGATTTATTTTTTGACCGTTATTCAAGAATACAATGGAAAATTTGACCGGTCGCCGAATTCTGAGTTTCGGTCATCAAACCGACTAATTACATAATAAATCATGAAAATTGTGGGCATAACAATGAGTTGAATAACAGAGGGATTTGGACACATTTGGGTCAAAGAGGAAAAATTATCGCCAACTTCATAATTTATTTAAAAAGCAGAAATAATCACCATGTTTGAGTAATGAGATTTTCTATTAACTTGTCGAAGGAGAAGTTAATGTTTTTATAAAAAAATCCGACTCACAAATTTCATGTTTCCTCGAGATTTCAAGCCATTCTGAATCGAATGAGACCAAATTTGAAAAAGTATGTGTATATGTATGTGTGTTTTTACCTTATCGACGTTTTCTCATAAACGATTGGACCGATTTCAGAACTTTAAAAGCCATTCGATGAATCTCGTTGAGGACTATCGTTTGTCCGTTTTGCACAACGATCGTTTCTTTGTAAATATGAGAAAAGTGAAAAAAAATTCGTCCATGTGTTAACCCACAATTCTGAATTGATTTAAAATTTTGTGTCAAAAGTCGCTTTTGTGATGTGATGAGCCAAAATTTGAATATCACAAATTTAAAAGCAATTTTTTTGGGCTCTGCGGAAAAATAGATCTAAAAAACTTACTCTACTTGTGTAAAAAATGTTACCATTAATTCAAGTCATTAAATATCAAGGACTACGTACATGATATACATAATCGTGCAGTTGAAAATTTCATCTAAATATCTAAATATCAATTTCGGGAAGCTCATGCAACTTGCCTCAAGGCGAAATTGCACTTTCAACTAATTTTTCTTTCATTTTTTAGATATCTTATAAATTTATGGGTCAATTCTGCCTTAAAATAGAACCAATATTATGGAAAGGCTATGCACGCGGCGTTTTTCATCTAAAATGGTACTAAAAACTTTCAAAATGCTAGATGGTTGTGGGCAGTCAGGTGTATTAGTGATAAAACCTAATTTAGAAAAGTTAGATTTTATGTGTAAAATGCCTAACTGCACAGAAATTATATAGCATTTTGACTATTTTTAGTACCATTTTATATGAATTTGAATATGAAGAACGCAGTGTGACATAGTCTTGCCAAAACATTGATCCATTTTACGGCAGAATTGGCCCACTAATTTAAAATCGTTGTTCCAGTTGTATTTTTGTTGTGAACTGTTCCAATTCAATGTAAGTAAACAAATATCAAAATTAATCAATTATTATCAAATTTACTATTAACAAATACAAACATATCAAATTTCAATTACAATTTTTATATTCTATATTTTTAAAAACATCAATATGATAAGACGAAAAAGTTCATTTTTGTTCAGAAAAGTTGAAATGTGATTATAAAAATCACATTTATAAAATCACTCTATAAAATCTTTTAAATCACTTGGAACCTTTCAAGCAATAGTAATAAAACACTCTTTTTATATAAAATAAAAAATCCAATTCAAAGGTATACTATCAGTTCAGATCTTGTGATTTTTGGCGCGCAGCTATTGTGAACAATTGTTCTATTGTATTGCGAGTTAGTGATGCACAACGACAATTAGACAATAGTTTCGACATTACGTTGCCTAATCACAAATAGTACATTTTCTGAGAGCAGATGGAACGCTTGTATCGACAAATTGTATGGTAATTATCGATAATAATTTACTTTGAAAGAGGTCGACACGTATAGTAGAGTATATTAATTCATCGCAACTGATATAAAAACTGATATATAATTATTGGATTTAATCTCCTTCAATGTAATATAGGAAAGCTGGGGCTAATTGTAACAGGGGTAAGTAGCAACAGGCGTTTCCCACTATGATCTTGAACGACATTAATTTTTTTTTTCTCGACTGAACATGTAAATCGGTCTGCATAATGGACCAAGAGCCAGTGGGCGGATGACAGTATGTATTTTAAGACACGTGATTGTGAGTTTTTGAGGATTGAGTCCTCTATACCTATCCTATATGAGATGGGGAATGACTAAGCCCAAAGTGGCGGATACAGCTACTGCGCAGCCGATAAAGATACCCTTTTTCGCTCATTTCGCAACCCTTTGACGACGACTGCATAACATTGTCATAGCTATTGTACCGCAGGCTGACGCAATATACAGAACTGTGCAGATCCGTCATTTTTGAAATGCAGTATAAAATTGAACTATCATAAAATTTCGATTTGCGTTATTATTTTCGACTAATTTTATTTTTTATATATCTTATTGCGTTTTAAATTCATCAATCTTAAATATTTTATTTTCCATTAATATATTTTTACAAACAATAAGCACTGAAAATTTTCTGAATCCTCCAACTTGTCAACAATGCGCACTGGGTGAAATCACTCGCCGTGACGATCAGACTGACGTCATTTAGTTTGTATTTATTATATGTATTCAAAAGTATATGTGAATTCATTCTATAGAGAATAAGCATTCGAGTTTCATGAATTTTAATTAACAAGCCGGTCAAAGTATGAAGGGCTATTATAAAAACAAATGTTTGTTTCCGCGATTCATCATGCTCAAGTTTATGACCTATGACGGATAATATACCTAGAATCAACTTTTTCGACATGTGATTTTCATAGCTTTGGTAAAAAGAAAACAAAATAGTTCAGATAAAAGCTTCTGAAAGTATATAAAAGCAAAATTGTGGCAGTCGCAAAACGAAATTGCAAGTATCTATTGCCTTTCAATCTGAAAGTTTGAGATACCTATCAGTAGATAAAAATAGTTTTCCTGAAACGTAGTTATTTATGTCTCAACTCTTTTATTCAAAATAAAAAATAAACCGATTGTAAGTGGCATTTTGCCTTAAGCTTAAGGTCTATTTACATGAATTTCTCGATACGTAGAGGAGACTGGGCGGTTGTGCCACTTTTTTTATTAGCAATAATTTGGTTAATTTATCAGTTAGCTAGGAGAGTAAATTAAATGGTAATTTAAACATTTCTCTACGTGGAAATACTTAAATACTGTCCTTAAATACGATCGACTAGTCATAAAATCAAATTGCACAAAAAAGGCGAGTGACATCCCCAGGACAAAGTTAACAAGAAACCTTTGTTAATTTTTTTTTCTTGTATTGAATTTTTCTTTCTCTTTCTTTTTTGTATTTTGTCCTATAATTAGATAAGTTAGATATTTCTTTATATGTTTAATCTTCATCCGAGAAGGTCCAGACCCACGAACACATATCACAACCGTTCCCAATGCACACTTTTAAAAACTGTTTTGAAAACAAATAATAATTATGACTGATTTACCCAAACAAAAATTAACTGGTCATTAACTACTAATGTTCAACTTACAGCAAAATAGAACAAAGTGATCTATATGTATACAAGTGACAGTTACAATTAGAAGAAATCGAACAAATTAACTTTTTCTGACACTTAGAAACTATGCGGTCTACAGATCATGTTAATGTAGAGCGCTAACACAATGCAATAATGGGAACTTGTTCAAACAAACATACTTCATCTTTCTCCCTTTAGTTCCTCTTTGAAAATCAGTATAGTTTAGCTTTTAGATGACTGTCACTACCGTACCCTGGTGCAACAGTTTTCCCCATACATAATCAACTTAATCAATAAGAAATGAGATTCAGGTAGTTTGTTAAAGCTCAACTGTTTGTAATAAATCAATTTTTTGTTTGGAAATAAAAATTTTCGCTTTCGTTTTGCTAAAAAAGAATCGATATGATTTCAATTTGACGTCTTTTAAGCATACTTCACATGTAATTTAATTAATTTGTATAACAGATTTTAAAATTTCCCGTAGGGTAAGTTATTGAATGGGCCGAAAATCGATATTGAAAATTTTCACATTTCTCGACTTTTTGAAGGTTTCTGAGCATTTTGGCATACCTCAGAAAAAATGGATGTGTGTGTGAATGTATGTATGGATACAAATTTCCAGTCACGTTTTCGGGCGCACGGATCAACCGATTTGAATGGTTCAAAAAGCATTTGATTCCTATTGATAGGGAGATGAGCTGATTAGTTTTTGGCAAAGGCAGGTCCAGCCGTTACGGAGATAAAGAGCAAAGAGTGCAGAAAATAGAAATCGAGTTTTTGAGAGAACGGAGCATCCGATTTGAATGATCTAAAAAGCATTCAATTAGTAATGATTGGGAGAAGTGTTTATTAGTTTTTGGCAAAGGCAGGCCATTTCGAAGATACGGAGCTAAATGTTCAAAAAATGGCAGTTTTTGAGAGAACTAAGCGTCCTATTTAAATAATTCAAAGAACTTTCTGCTTGTCTTAACAAAATAATTGATTTTTGGAAAAAAAATTTTTGTTCCAACTTTTTTTTCAGTAAAAAAATTTTTTTGTATATCGAAAATAATTCAGATCTTATTTTTAATTCTGACTATAGTTCTAATATACTTTAAACAAATGATATCAACTTTGCAATTCAGTTTATATAATTCTTATAAATATTAGACAATGTTACAATATTAATAATAATATATTTGAAAACACTCAGTATTCCTCGAACATTTCGTTACGGTACGGGAAGTTCCAGCAATTTGCCTTACGGCACGATGCCATACACCCCACTAGTTTAATCCATTTCGTGTACTAAAAATGTATTTTATTTAAGTGCGGACGCTAACTGTAATCAGTAGCTATCTACGAAAAAAATCCTACGAAACACAAGACGTACATATGGACGACATAGATTCTAGTTAAACTTTGATATATTTTTATAATTCTACCACTTATAGTAGTCCTATAGTATATATGTTATTTCAGCCACTTTCGGGAAGTTAAATTTAACCGCAAAGCGACTACCACAATACACATACACATACATTTAACACATACTTGATACACATTATCAATTATTATCAGTTCGCTATCACCCGATGAGTCCTCGTTATCAGCGCGCGTGTGCTCTGGGCGGGAGCCTGCCCATCGATCGCGGTTACTGTCTGATCTGAGCACGGAAGTGGGGACCGTTGAGATGACTATTGGTCCATGATGGAGCCAATGGCATATACCGAACGAGAAGAGATAACGCCAGGAAACGAGAACGCACGCGCCAAGGGTATTGTTAATTGTTACAGGCACGTGTTGAGAAAGGTGGCGACTTGTTTGATCAGCATTAGAGAAAAATCAGACATTGTCGAGATAAATATGTACTACTAAATATCGTTCAAATTGTTTCAATATATGTAATACATGTGCAAAATAATAAACTATATTGAATAATGAGAACCGATTCATTCATATTCAGTAAATTGATTGCTTGCTTTAACATGTATAGTAAAGCTGTAACATTGTGATGAAAATTTCTAAAATCATCTCAACCACATAATATTATCATATAATATAGCATATAATAGTATATATCATGAATGAAAATAAGAAATAGTGACACAGTTTTTACGAAATTCCATAATGTACAAACTTTTAGTTTTTGGGAGCACATGGTCGGTTCATTTGTAGTTATCGCTACATTTAAATAGACTTAATTAAAAGTTATATATGTAGAGAAAAGCGGGTAAAAACGTCCAGCACCATTATTTCAAGAATAAATAAAATAAATAAAGTATGAAATTTTTTATCGACACTATTTTAAAGTAGAAGACGAAAGATGTATAACTATACACCTAAAAGTATCAGGAGATAAAAGGGCCGTGCACCAATATTTATAACAATAATTTTTTTTCATTAGTAGTTTTTTTTGGTTTTAAGCTCTCTTATTTAGTATATGATACTGGATTATAATTTTAAGGTATACGTTAATTAATTGTTTTACAAGATGTATTGTTATTTTTAGGTTAGATTGAATAGTTTTTTTTATATAAGTTATATATATAACCTATATATATATATATACCTATGTAAAAGCTCACAGAGCTTATGTAGGTGGGATAAAAAAGATCAACTAAACCTTTACACAGTCACCTTTATACCTTTATATTGTCAAATGTGTAAATAAGAAAATAGTATATGAAAATATAAATTAAGTTCAATTGCAATGCAATTTTACATAAGACGAGAGAAATTTTCAGTTATTCTAACTTTGCTGATGTATGATTCTGACCCATAAAATTTGTATTTCGGTTAAATAATTTAGCTTTTATTTCGTAAAATCCCTTTGAAATTAAAAATAAGACAATGGACCTGTTTGTCCCTCCGGCTGTCAATTTTACAAAGCCTATAAGATTGAAAGTTCCAGTTGACAAATTGTGGAAAAATTGCAAAAATAAGAACATATTTCTACCATGATGAATTTTAGCTGGGAGTTTTACTGAACATAGACAGACAGTTGTTTATTTGATATATGGTATTTGTTGTGATGTATTTGGTTTGGCTTTCATAATATAAATGCTCAAAGTCAAATTGATGGTCCTTTGTACCCCGCTCTACGCGATATACCATTGATATTGAGAAAGAAAAACATTGGTTGAATAAATTCTCAATTCAATTGTAGACTTCTTTAACGATTAGTTGAAGATGTGACATTACGATTATTTTCATTTCGGCGACAAAAATTACTCATTTGACAGATGCTCTACAAAATTAATATTTGTAATATTCAAATATTTTATTCATTTACAAAAAATCATTTTGGTTCATCTATTGATCAGCTTTCATAAAAATATTAAATTTAATAAGTAATGAAGCCCAATTATGACATATTGTATTATAAATTACTATATGCATAATTAGTAATTTCGTAGACGTTAAAAATTTTTTTAAAAAATACTAATCATCCTGCAATATAATTCCATGTGTTTTCATTATATATTTTATTCTCTATTATAGGTTTTAGCAAACCGCAACGCCGCGTCACATCAAATATGATTTTAATCACACTTTTTCAAATACGCCTTTTTACAACATCACAAACATACATAATATAAGTTGATAGTCACTAATTTACGTACACAATCAAAATAAAATATATTCCCTAATTTCATTTCCATTGTTTAAATGCAGGTGCATTCGCTCGGTGGTTTCAGGGAACACACACAATGTGCCTTTGGGACGATCGTCGTTCGCCGTTCGGTGTAAAATGTAAAACAATATCCAACATTTGATATCTGATGTGTGTAATATTCACAGAAAATGTGAAAAAGAAATTTTTGTAGTGTAATTATAAAGAATTATCGTGCTATATCATTTTGTGCGGTTGTGATGAATAAAAATAAAATCGACGTTTCCATGCAAATCAATTTTATTCCATGAGTTTCATTTCACAGAATATGATACAGTTATTAGTGCTAAATATTTCGTTATATGTCATAATTTAATATCAACAGTATTGGGGTTTAATTTTAAATTAAACCGTTATTTTACATAAAAAATTAACAGTACATTTTAAGTGATATCCATTTACTAGGGGAGACTGGATACGGTTGTGCCACTTTCTTTTGATCAGCAATAATTTTGTTAATTTACCAGTTAGCTGGGAGAAAAGTAAATTAAATGGCAATTTGAACATTGAATACTGAAATATTGTCATTAAATACGATGGATTAGGCATTAAACCAAAACATACAAGAAAAGGTTGAGTGTCACAACCGTCCACACCCTCTCGACGGTTGTGACAGACATAAAAATAGGTTAAAAAACAATAGCTATAAACACCAAAATGGTTTATAATGGCTTTTATTGTCAGAAATATGTAACCTAACGCAACATAACCATTTAAACAAAACTTATGAATATAATATAACAATATATGACAAAACATAATTTTGTAAACAAGAAATCTTTTGTTTTCTGGTATTGGATTTTCTTCTTCTTTCCTATTTAGTGATTTGTCTTAGCTAAGTTAGATTTTTCATTATCCTTTGAAATTTCACCCAAAAAGGGTGAACCCGAAGTAATTGCTATTAATCAACCACTAAAACTTACAACAAATTAACAAACAAAGTGTACTCTATGTATACAAGTATCAGTTTTTATTAAAAGAAAAACTTACGTTTTACTCTTTAGCAATGCGGTTTACACATAGTGTCAATTTAGGGCGCTGACTCAATGCAATAATGGAAACTTGTTCGAATAAACATACTTCATCTTTCTCCCTTTAGACTCTATCTTAAAATCAGTATAAGCTCTTATGACGATTGTCACTACCATAACCTGGCACAACCGTACCCAAAATGAAATTATCAAGAACTGTAATCTTTTGTGAATGTTTCGGATTTGAGTTCGAATTTTCATTCAAAATAAAAGCTATTAAAATTTTATAAATATGTTTTTCCGTGTTTATGAGTATATTTTCATTAGCCAAGACAGGATCAGCTTTTTCAAATTTACAAAGAAAACTTACATAGGATGTATTATAAGTATTCCACATATGGATATCAAGTTAGTAGATCTTGTATAAAATTTTTATTAAAATATTAAGTATGTGTTTCAAACCAATAAATAAAATTTCTCAATAAAATTATTGCATATTCAATAATATGGTTATAATATATAGTACTATGGTTATAGTATATAGTCCAAACATTTCGATTCTAAGCCAATTTTAGTACGAATTTTGTTTGTATTTTTTTAAAAAAATGGTTTTCATTGCAAAATTACTTTACAAAAGTTTCAGCATTTTTTACATATGCTTCAGGTATTTTAAATTATTTGGCCCAATGCACAAAAAATTAAGAATCCAAATATAATTTTATATTTTAGGCACTTTTCCTTTTACGCATCCAATTATGGAAAAACTCTTTATTTTACACGAATATTAAAGTTTGTGAAAAGCGCAAGTGTATATACGAAATTCAAAGAAATGAATCACAAATAAATAAAAAAATAATATTACAAATTAAATTAATCAATTATTTCATTCATATTATCCCATTGCCATTTAAATGACAATGTTACAAAGTTTAAAATCCCATTTGTAGCGCACCTGCTGATGTCACTCGCAAATTCTATAAAAAAACATAAGAACATAATTGGCCAGAATTCCCCAAAACATCTGGAATGGTAAACATCCTGATGGTAATCAAGCAAATTATTAATACTGGAATTGATTAATATTACCTACCACAATAAATAAATATTCTGTATTCTTAATTATTGTATGATTAACATATTAATTAAACTTTTAAATTTTTACGAGTTATACTGGAATTAATGCGTTTAAAAATTCAACAGTTAATCGCAAAATATCGCGAAGGTAACATAATGTAGAGTTTTTTGAAATTGAAATTGAATTTGATTATATTGCAATGGTTTTTGCATAAATTATGAAATGGCAAATGTCTGATTTTATAGTATTAGATTATTATTATATATACAATTAAAATTTGTTCCATCTCTTGTTATGATTCTCACCTCTATGGAAAATATACTACATACATTTTATTTTTCAGGAAAATTTTTGCCAGTGCAAGTTTATTTTCGGTAATTTCAAAATGTTTATCAAAACTGATGTACTGATATTACACCCATGTTAAAGCATTTTATTGTAAAATTTCAGGGTAAAGTAGAAATATATTAAATTTGCAATAGGAAAATGATGGTGGCTGAGGACATAGAATTATGGCGATATACTTGCACTTTAAATATAAAAGAACATAAAATAATATATGAAAAAAACATTGTTTTCATATCATGGGAATAGTAATTAAGCATGAAAATCTAGGTATTATAGCAAAGATTGATACTATAAAAAATATAAATGGAATATAGGACCTAGTTTAAAAATGCAACAACATATGAACTTAAAATCATCCACCATCCTTTATTTTGTACTCTTTTTTTTAAATTTATGTTATTGCTCATTACTGTTACTTGATGTTAATTATTTAGCAGTTGTAACAAATATAGTAATTCAAAAAAATATATATGAACTTAACACAGAAAATTGAAAATCATATTCTTGATAGATTACTGACGAAATATATTTATATCATCTAGATGTTTAAACTTATTTTTAGAGAAAATGTATAAAGATATCTTTTTGAGATCCATCTATATATTTTGCAATTACATAGATTTAATAAAACCATGTATGTTTTCACTTATCTATTAAAATACAATACAAAGGAAAAATATTTGCTACATCTGTCTACAATTGTATCAAGTTGTATGCATATAGCTTACATATTCATATAAAATATATTTATGTAGTATACATTTATATATGAAATTTAGTCTACAAACTATTTATTTTAAATAGTTTACAATTAAAAATAATTGTTATTAATCATTGATCAATCTTGTTGATTATTGGTTATTTTATTTATCAAATATTTATGCAAATATTGATCTTAAAAGCAACTCGCATGTTTCAGAAACACAGTTTATGATTTTTTTCAACTATTATAGATTTTTTAAACAAAATCTACTATATCAATATGATTTTTCTAGATTCAACCGATATATGAATTTCTTCTTTTCACTAATTAATCTATAGACTATTTATTTTAAATAGTTTAGAATGGAAAACAATTGATATTAATCATTAATCGATTTTTGTTGATTTTATTGATTATATAATTCCTCGAATATTTATACACGGTACTGGAAGTTCCAGCAATTTGCCTGAAGACATAATGCCATGCACAACTAGTTTTAAAATATTATCTCTGATTTTGTCCTCTCCACGTGTATTCATTGCAAAATTTTTTGTAATGTATTCATTACAAAAAAAGGCGTTCTTTCTGGAGCATTTTATGCAGAATTGCCCACATTCGCAATATTGCACATTTCTATATAAAGAAGTGTAACGTCCAAAGGATCTTATAAATGCATATGAACTATAAATATATCATCTCTGCGCAACATATGAGCAACAGGTGCAAGATGCTCAGCAGCTGTTACCTACGCAGTGTGGATTGCCCTTGTTTCTAGACGCAGTATTAATGAATGAATGAACGAAATTCTACGAATAGTTTCTTAACATTGCAGAACATAAATTAATTTAATTTGGGAACAAATTGAAAGTAATATAATTTCATTAAAATAGGAGTTTTTTAAAACTTATTAGTATTTATTCATGTAGGTGTATCGCACCTACATCGCACTTGCTGATGTGATGATACCTATGATTCACATATGTAGGTGCAAAGTTAAAATTCAGTCTAATTTATATCAATGCAATTAATTCTTATTTATTAGAAAAATTAAATTTGAAAAAGATAAAGATAAAGAAATTCTTCTAATGCTTTTTATACAGGGTGCACCATCAATATAAGGTCAATAAAAAAATTGAAGTTTTGTTTGCGCAATGAAGGTGGTCATTTGATCGACGTTGTTTTTCGAACCTATCTGGAAAAAATGTAAGGATTTACATTTGATAAAAAAAAGTTCATCAAACTTCATTGAAAATTGTTCAAGTTATTCAACATTTTCATTGACCACATATAAATGGCACTTATAAATGGCCTGTATTTCCGAAGGACAAGTTTTCATTAAAAAAAATCTGATTCGCCAATTTTATGTCTTCTCGTCTTCTCGACGTTTCAAGTCATTCTTAATAGTTTAAGATTAAATTTGGAAAAAGTATGTGTATGTACGTAAGCTGATTTCTGACGTTTTCTCATGAACGTCTGAACCGATTTTATAAATTTAAAAGCCATTTGATGTATCTTGATAAGCACTGGCTTGGTTAGTTTTTTAGGGTTTATCCGTTTCTTTAGAATTAGCAGAAAAGTGCAAAATTTCTCGTTCATGTTTTCGTAAAAAGTTTGAATCGATTTAGATTTTTTTATTGCATATTTTGAAAATTCAAAAACTATTCAAAATATATCATTCATCAATTGTGCTGATTAGTTCTTGGCAAAGTGCGTTGGTGTGTTTCTTCTCAATTATTTGTTAATTTTCGGTTTTGATTTTAATGAAACGTTGTTTGGTGATAAGAGTTCCTAATCTTAATAAACATACTAAAATATTATAATTTTTTTTATAATTTTAATTAATTTTAATTATAAAAATTAATTAAAATTTAGATTAATCAGCCGCTATTTTGCAGAATTTTGTGTGCTTGTGACTCATGTTCGTTTTCTAATAATGTGTAATATTCAAATAATTTATCGAAAATAACTAACATCTTTGAAAAATTGGTACAAAATTGAATAACTTTCAAAAATTTCTCACATTTTATAAGGATACCGACTTGCTCTATATCAAGTCGGTATCCTTATAAATCACTTTTGTAAAATAATATATTGAAGTCTCATTAGGTCGATTATTTACACATGTAGGGAAGTTCATACAAAAAACCGATTTTTTTTCAAAGAAACCACCATTTTGTCAAAAAATATTATTTTGCTTATTGCTTCGATTAGTTACTAGATTCATCATTTCTTTAATGAAATGTTTGTTTTTTTTTTTAATTTCAGAGGATTTACTTCAGAGTCCGCGCAAAATGTGTTTTTCAAGAGGTGCTACCGCAGATCTGCTGTAACTTTTTTTTAAATAAATATTTTTAAAATATAGATAAAAGATGCCTTTATATGTGTATACATTTTTGTATCGATAGATACTATAATTTTCACAGAAAAAATTCTAGAAAAATAGCCTTTATTCGGCCAATTAACCCCTTAAGACAAAATGCCACTTACACCTAGTTTAATTTAATTTTAACCGCTTTTAGGTGATTTTAAAACTATTTTTTGTATTTTTTGTTGTTCACGTCAGACATGTACATATAATTTTAGAATGCTGTGACTTAAAATTTTATACATAGTTATATTTATACAATGCGATCGATATACATTCTTGATCATAAGATTCGTAATTCGTAAATCATAATTGTAAGCAAGGCATATTATTACAATTTTATATATTGGATATTTTATGAAACTAAAGAAACCGTATAGTATTATACGATAATCTATAAGAAAGTTTGAATCGTCGAATATACTGATATGTATACAGTGAGAATCTAATAAGATTCTCATACATAACGAAAATGAAGTAGATTCCAAACTATTATTCATAGGATTTTCATAAATAGTAAAATAACTAATGTTAATAATAGCATAACTTTTAGTAAGATAGTAAAATAAAAATAATTAGTAAAATATCTATTAATCACAATAAAGACATTTTCAAACATAAACATTATAAATCAAGGTGGATTTATATTACCTGTGACCGCGAAAACCGTGGCAGGATCCAAATCCGTATAATAGGTGGTCGTGACCGAAGGGGCGTAGTCCCCCAGAATTAGATCGCTGGCGCCCAGGGCACCCCCTAAGCCCGCCCCAAGCTCTAACGATTGCAAAACCATTCCTTGATCCAGCGTGTACGCCAGTTCGAACAAATCTTCGACGTTTCTTTTTTTATCAATATCAATCATATATGTAGCCGCCACTTTCGTAATGTTTTTGAAAATAATGTATTATTGTTCGAGGGCATTATTTTTACACAATTTTTCAATGACACTATTAACTAATTGTAAGAACACATATATATTGCATATTTTTGTTTAATGTGTTTTTTTTAATGATTGTTCGGTTGGATAGAATTTCATCAACTTCTATGATCACTATATATTATATTGAGTTATATCACTGTATTGTTATTTGTCATAAATATATTGCACAATTATATTTTTTTTAGATATATTGGGATCTTAAAAGCAACTCACTTGCTTCAGAAGCACAGTTTGTGAGTATTTATAGATTTATTTTAGCGAATACTACTATATCAATATGATTTTTCTGGATTCAACCATATTAAATTTCTTCTTTTCACTATATTTAGTCTTCTTACTAATTTGGTATAAATCACCTCTATTTTTTTCAAATCCTCAAACCTTGATCAAGTTCAACTTAAAAAAAAAACTACCTAACAACTATTTATTTTCTTTCGGTTTCTATTGATTGTCAATATATCAAATTAAATCAATCTTTTCACCAATTTAAACTTAATTTAAGTCCTCACACCATATAAATATCATTTCATTAATTTCAAATCCTGGTCATTTACCCCATCTTGAATTTGTTTAATTGGCTTCTTGATATTGTCATGTATCACGTAAGATCATTTGCGGTTTTGATGATTTTTTGATTATACGATATTTTATGCGTGTTCTAAACGCAAATACTAATTATTTTAATAACATATGAGTTTCATTGTTGAGTAATTAAGGTAATAAAAACATTAGCAAATTGTCTTTAAGAAGAGCTAGAAAAGAATGAAAATTGTTATTTTAGCAATCAGTAAATAATTGCTAAAATATATTGGTTATGACGAAAATTTTGTAAATCCTTAATTCATTCAAAATATTTATTGGTAAAAGTATAAGTGGGAATTAAATTCCTATTAAAATAAACTGAAACAGTATCAAGTCAACTACTTCTAACCTTTTCGTACCGCGCACCCTCAACACCATGGTTCTTATAAATAAAACTGTTTCATAAATACTCAACTGATATTATAATTTACTTATCATACTCTAAAGTATTATGTTAAAATATACATTATCATATTATTTGAAAAATTGTGTGTCTATTTTGGAATATAGTATTTGGAAACAGTTAGGAAACAACAGTATCAAGTACTAAATATCGTTTTTCTATTTTTCAGTTTCAAAATATGATTAAGTAAATATGATTAAGTGTCTGAAATTTACTCTAACTTTCTTGATTATTATGCAAAGAAGCAATTTAATTATCACACTTTTACTTATCAAAATTTTATCATCTTTTGAAGTTTTAAGTTCAAAAATATGTTTTTAAGCTCTTTTATTATACATACCATAATTCTATATTTTTCTCGTTGAAAAGCAGAGATAAAAATAAAAAAGAATAATAAGAATAATAGAGATAAAAAACGCCATGCCAAACTATAGCCTAATTGACTCATAGCGGCTAATAAATATTTACTATGTAATTCTGTATCGACCAAGTAGTGTCTTGTCTAGGTATTATCTTGTAATTAAGAAAAAAAACAGATGTATTTTTTTTGAAATTTGCTGTAAGCGCCCGGCGCAATGTTTATTAAAAAAGTCATTTAAAAACCACTATACACGGACACTTTACTACCCCGAAGGACCAGATATAATAAATTATTAAAAAAGGCTATATCAGACCTGAAATAAACATCTGAATGGAAAATAATAATTAGTTCAGAAATTGTTTGTCAAGGTATACGTCCAGAATGAAGATGAATTTCTTAAAAATTATTTTATTATGTCAAGTAGAGAGAGATGGATCAATAAAATTTGTGAAATTCAAACAATTACTAACAGTTATTAGTAATAAGATATGCATCTTATTATTTAAATTATTTTTATTTATCATAATAGAAACAAATGTCGAAAAGCTATGTACTCTGTTATATTGTATCACACCCTATATAATGAAATAAAAGATTTCAAATTCGGGATGAAAATACAAATCGACTAACCGACTTATTGTTAGTTAAACTTATTAGGGGCAGTCCATATGATCGACTTTTTAAGGATTTATGGATCACGTGTATCTTTACATGAAAAAATTGTAAATTTTTTTATTTTATTTTTAAATGTTTGGATTTTTTTTTAAAAATTCAGCTAAAAAAAATACACGTGATATCTTACTATCCCCCTTATTTTTGTCAAACCCTCCTCCTAGAAACCTCACGTGATTAATAGACGCCCCCTTAGATACGAATTAGTATATTAAACTGATAAAACTAAAAAACTAATAAACTCTTAAAATATGTTCTAACATTATTATTACCATGGCGTCTATAAATTAGGATTAATTATAAATCTCGTACAAATGTTTTATTCATAATCTGTTTAGCAATGGCGATGGCGATGGCGAATGAAACCGGCGGGGACAATCTTTCTAAAATGTGGTCTCATCGACTCAGCCAACCAGGAAACAAGTATCATGTATGATATTTTTTATTGCGTTTCGCTAAATTAATTTCATTTATTATAAAATTGTACGAAAACGAAAACAAAAAAGGCATATAATAATGAAGTTATTATATGAAACATATAAATTATAAATCGTAAAAAGTAATTTATTATTTAATTACTATAGATTGTATACACTTGGTTTAGATAATATATAATTTAAATTTATGCCCGCTGTTATGGATTTATAGGAAAAAGAAATATATTCATTATTTTGCTATTCTGAAAAACTATAAGCAAAGCACGGTAAAATCTCAGCAGAATTAATCAAATAAATGACATGAAAAAGTAAATCTTTATCTTACTTCTATCATTATATAAAATAATCAATTGCCCACAAACATTCGTCATTAGATAAATAAAAATTGAAGTTGACTTAATTTGAGTTTTAGTATCTGAATATTAATATAAATATAATAAACTACAGTGCAGTGAAAGCTTCAAATTTGATGCATATAAAAATTTATAAAAATCATTATAATCATCGAAAAGTCAATATTGTTTAAAATATTATCAACTATCTAAATTTAAAAAAAAATTATACAAATATCAAAAAAATAATTAAAATTGGTTAGTCCAATTTTATGAATGAGTCTTTTTCAAAAGTACAATGAATACGGAATGAAACATGGAACATCATTTAAAATATTCTACATACTATGGCATAAGTAAATTTACAAAAATTATTGAAATCATCGAAAATATTCTTTAAAGTATAATCAAGTATCTAAATTATTTAAAAAATTTGAATTTTTGAGAATGCCACAGAAATAATTAAGAAATGGTTAGACCAATTTTATGAGCATCCATGAATTCGGAATAAAACATTATTAAATCATTATTTCAGAACAAAACACAATTAAAAATATAATACTAGCAACTACTAGAACAAAAATGAATAAAAGTGTAAATGTAGAGTATCTTTCGTAAAAAAGCTCTCAATTCAATATATATAATGTACTTAAATATAGGTTGAATGAGTATAATCAGGTACATTATGGCATATTTGCCTAAATATATAAAATATCATCAAGTATCAAAAATATTTTTAAAAAATCAAATTTGTACGAATATCAATGAAATAATTACAATTGATTATTACAATTTTATGAATAAGTCATTTTCAAAATGACTCTGAATGACATGGAATATCATTGAAAATATTCTACATACATTAACATATGCAAATTTACAAAAAATATTATAATCATCAAAAATATTGTTTCAAATATTATCACGTATCTAAATTTTTGAAAAAATTGTAATTTTTGGAATTATCAAGAAAATAATTAACTATTGGTTTGTCTAATTTTATGAATGACTTTGAATTCGGTATAAAACATGGAAAATTATTGAAAATATTTTATATAGAATGAAATGATTTTTGAACAATTTAAATTTGTTATTTGGTTAATTGAAGAAAAGGTGAACAAAAATGAATAAAAGTGTAAATATAGAGTATTTTTCGTATAAAAGCTCTCAATCCAAAATATATAATGAACTTGAATGAGTATATTTAGGTACATGGAATATTTGCCTAGATATATAAAATATCAAGTATCTAAATTATTTGAAAAAAAAAACTGGAATTTATACGAATATCAATGAATTAATTGCAATTGTTTAGTCCAATTTTATGAATGAGTCATTTTCAGAATGACTCTGAATTGGACATGGGACGACATCATTGAAAATATCCTATATACAAAGACATATGCAAATTTACAAAAAATATTATAATCATAGAAAATATTCTTTAAAATGTTATCAAGTATTTAAATTATTTTAAAAAAAATGAATTTTTGAGAATATCAAAAAAATAATTAACTATTGTTTAGTCCAATTTTACGAATGCCTTTGAATTCGGAATAAAAAATGGAACATTATTGAAAATATTCTATATACAAAAAAATGATTTTTGAACAATTTAAATTTGTTATTTGGTTAATTAAAGAAAAAGTGAACTCAAATGAACAAAAGTTAAATGTATAATCTAGACTAGAGTATTCTTTCAAAAAAAGCTCTAAAGCCAAAATATTTAATAAACTTGAATATATATTGAATGAGTATAATTTGGTACATGGCACATTTGCTTAAATATATAAAATATGTCCAAGTATCTAAATTATTTTAAAAAATTAGAATTTTTGAGAATGTCAAAAAAATGTAGAGTATCTTTCGTAAAAAAGCTTTCAATCCAAAATATAGAACGAACTTGGATGAGTATATTCAGGTACATGGAGTATTTGGATAAATATATAAAATATCATCAAGTATCTAAATTGTTTAAAAAAAATCGAATTTGTACGAATATCAATGAAATAATTACAATTGGTTAGTCCAATTTTATGAATGAGTCATTTTCAGAATGACTGAATTCAAACATGGGACATCATTGAAAATATTCTATATATAATGACATATGCAAATTTACAAAAAATATTATAATCATAGAAAATATTCTCTAAAATATTATCAAGTATTCAAATGATTTAAAAATAATAATTTTTAGGAATGTCAAAGAAATAATTAAGAAATCGTTAGACCAATTTTATGAGCAACCATGAATTCGGAACAAAACATTATTAAACCATGAATTCAGAACAAAACACAATTAAAAATATAATATTTGCAATAAAATGATTTTTTAAGAAAATATTTTTTTTATTTGGTAGAAAAATTAACAAAAGTTAAATGTATAATCTAGAGTATTCTTTATAAAAAGCTCTAAAACCAAAATATTTAATAAACTTGAATAAACATTGAATTAGTATAATTAAGTACTTTTTTGAATATATTTGACTAAATATATTCGAATAAGAATACATAGAATAAATATTTTCGAATAAATAATTCGAATATCCTTTTTCTTGAGGTGCATTTATAAAATCAAGATTTATGGTAAATATGTTAATAAAAAATTTTTTATTATTACAGAGTAAAAATGAAGAAATTAGCAATTTATTACGGAAGCCATATTTTTTACAAATTCTACTACCAACTAGTCAGAAATGAACTAATATTAAGTTTGTAGAGATATGATTATAAATTAAGGATTTTCAAAATTATCGTCTTAATTTCGTATATTTTTAGCAGAAAATATAAGCTAGGCTTATATTTTATAAAATATAATTAATAACCTTTTTCGAAAATAAATATCCTTTAATACTGATTATAATCCACAATTATAAATATTAAAGAAGGTGCATCACTTTCTGCAGTTTTTCACATTACACTTAAATTATCACTATAATAATCACTTTAATTATTATTTACAAATGTTTCACTATGTCAAAATGTTTTGGTTTTATTACTAAACTTTGTAAAAATTAATATAATGTTTATAAATTAAATATACTACATTTACAAAATGTAATATACACCATCCTTTTCGAGTCAAAAATTTTGTATAATTTTTTTTTCAAAATTAACCACTAAGATATCTTGTAGACCTCATGGTATGACATCAAACATGTAACTGAGGTGGTTGAAGCGTGGCGCTGCCAACATTGTACAACTTGAGGCGAAAACGCCCGAGCTGGGGTCTGATATCCGAACGGACACTTCCGAACTATTTGCGTTACACCTGTTGTCGGATGTGTTCATCTGTTGTTCGATGCTCTTTTATTGTTATAAAAAGGCTATTATGTGTGTATAGATTGGTTATAATCGTTATTTCAGTATTTTTATTTGACTATATCGATTTCTGAGATGTTGAGATAAAGATGATCGAGGATTCGTACTTTTATAACAAAGAGTTTTTGAGTAACAAAACATGTGTGGGCCATATTGCCAAATATAATCGTTGTCGTAATTTATGAAGAGAAAACTGCTACTTTATTCAGTTTGGAAATATTGTAAATATAAATCATGTACATAAAACTCAATTGCAAGCTTTTATTAATGAATTGAATCCATTTCAATAAGGTGATTTTTAGTTATATTATAAATAATATAAGAATGCAATAAAAATCCGCCCTTTTTTAATGAGTAATTTTTTAAAATCAGAATTACTGACTAAGAATTTCATTGTTCGATGTTCGATCATATGTTATATTTAATCTTATATTTTTGGATCTATGTTTTTTCAGCTTTAAACTTATTATGAAATTTTCTTCAATTTTCTTCATAATCATTCAAAAATAATTATGCACTTATTACAGGCGGTCAGAAAGTTCACTTTCATAATTTTTGTGAATTTTCATAAAATTGAAAATAAAAGTTCAAAATTATGAAAGCGAGACCCGCCTTTATCACATAAGCATATTAGTTGTACATAACATTTTCAAATGCTAATGTAATTTTAATAGATAAGAGCAAAGAGTTAATTTAGACTTTTAAAAACTCAGGTCAATCCGGGACAAATATTGCTTTTAGAAAAATTCGTTCACAAGGTGAAAATCCGGGATAGTTCCGGTTAAAACGGGACGTATGGTCACCTTAATTTTAAAAATTTTCAAAAAATAATTAATATGTACTCTTGCTTCAATTGTAATTAGGAACGATCTGTACTTATTGAAACAAAGATATATAGAGTTATAGTATTTGTCTTGTTTCCATTAAATTATCATTTGAATAAACAAGTACTTCGATGAAATAAATGATTCCAACAAGTTAAAATAAAATATTGGTATATGAATAGTATATTTCACATAGAAGACTACCCCTCAAACACTAAAAAGTGTAGCAATATGCAAACTCATATTCCTAAATTCTATACAAAACTCTTTTTTGTTTAAGAAAACTGTTTTAATTTCATCATATAGTATATATTGTTATATATAGGTTATTTAATAACTTTACAATTTTTAAAGAAAATTTGATGCATTTTAAAATATTTTCCAACATTAAGAGTGTTTTTTTGACAAATAATTTAGTGAAATAATAATAATAATATTCTTATTTTTTTGTTAATAATAATTTTATTTATTTATTCAATTTTATTTCTTTTGAATAGTTAATTAAAATAAAATCAATATTTTATAATAGCCCAGTCTATGGGATAAAAAGTAACTGATGACAAATTTTAGAAAAATAGCTTAAAACATTTCTATAATTAGGAATTAACTGGGAATTTCACTGAGCATTTGATTAGTTAATTCCCAATCAATTACAGAAATATAACTTAATTTTAATTTTAAAGGACTTACGATATACTAGCAAAAATTATTTACCAATGCAAAATATAACTAACTAAACTAAACACAAAAACTAACAACCAAAGAAAATACTTTTGTTATGGATTTTCAAACATTACCGTTTTTCTCCTGATAGCAATGTCTAAAGAACTAAAGTGATGGCAGGTTATACATCAAATTCATTCTACCTATATTTTTATTATTTTTTTTAACTTTATTTGTTTTTAAGATATCGGTAGTTGATCTTTTCACCTGAAAACCAGCAGCCCAGGTCTACCCCTCTAGTAATTGATTAAAGTAAAATTGGTCATGAATAG
>NW_020539725.1:13437702-13461982 GCF_003426905.1 Ctenocephalides felis | reverse complement strand
TCATCCCGGTTTTTCGAAAATTAAATTAAAATTCATAAAATAATTATGAAAACAAACGAACAAGTGTTATTTTTTTCAAATTAATTATCAAAAAATTTAATAGAATTTTATACAAAGCTCATGTCAAAAACTCCATGTCATAATGTCTGTGCTTCTTCCACTAGTACTTTCTGCTCTTAATATTTTTATAAACTACGCATAATATTTACAAATTAATTATATTTCTGTCGCTAAAAAACAATTTACACATAAGTTGGTATATTTTTTGCATCATTCATGCGAGAATAGAAAGTAGATTAAACGTATAAACGTAATGAACAAATATATTTGCTTCTAGTTCGCATAATTAACTTCCCGTTAATGAAATAAAATCGATATTCTTATGTTTTATGATCCCCTGATCATTTTGCAATTATTTTTTAAAAAAAAAAACATTGCTATGAGTGAACCCATTTGGATGATTCAAATTTGGCAATACCAAGGAAATAACAGCAGCTTTGATGTCAAATTTTCACTTGAAGTTATAGATCTCTAATATAACCTCAAGTGAAAATCTCCCCTCGTTGGTATGGGTGCATTTATAATCATAGTCAACTAATACTTGGAAATAGTTAATTAGTCACAACTGTATTGGACAACTACTGTGTTACCATCTATTCAAAAAGCCATATTATAGTCGAAACAATTAGTGAAATTGTAATTAATAGTATAACAAAATAAGGTTCAACAATTTTAGGTTAATGCAGATAATTTATAAAAAAATGGATAGTATATTGGGTTTTATTCAAATATTTGGAATTCTCTAAATACCTAGAACTATAAAACAAGTGAGTTTTGAGATCAGAACCTCTTATGATTCACTTTTAGCAAGCATCTTAACTATTTGAGTGACTCTTATGTTTTTTTTGGTCGAAGAATTCAAAAAATCTAGTTTTGCCATAACAACAAATAAACAATTTTAAATATCAGAATAGATCTTTTGATATCATAAATTTTTATAATTATGTAACTTAGATGGAGTTTGGGATATTACTGATTTACAGAGTTTTCTATATTTTTATGATATTTTTCCGATTGGTCCGTTTTGTGGATTTAAGCGACATCCCATTATAATTTTGTCTAAATCAATTATTGACCTGCGATTTGTTTGAATCGAGTTCAAGGAAAAATAATTTCTCAGAAGGAAGGGTTAATATTTGGGGGTCTGCAAGGGACATGATACATTACAATGAAGGATTCGGTTTTTTAATGCTTATTCTGTTAGAAAGTATTAGAATATATTTGAATGATTTAGAATAGGGTTGAGCCTTAGGCGTTAACGAATGATTATTTATAACTTAGATACAAAATCATTTCAATATAAATTTACTTTATGAATTATCATTCGTATGTTTGATCCTATAGTAATATTTTATACATTGCTTACAGTAATCACGTTTCATTTTTTTATGAATATTAGTGTTTGATAATCGTTTGTATGGGATATTTCAGCAATATGCCTAAAGGCACAATGATATACACACTAGTTTAGCTATTAATTAATTAGGCAGTATTTGACAATGTAGCTAAATGCTAATAATAATTGCATTGTTAACTTGTACAATAAGTTGTCCTGAAACGATCGTATTAATGAATATGCCATAATCTTCACTATTTTTATTCATAACTATATATTTTTATTATTTTCACTTACATTTATGCTATCAAATTACAAGTACTTGTGCAACATAAATATTTTATTATATGTCTTAATTATTTTAATACTTAAAATGTAGTTACGTACAAATATTCAACAATATTTAACAACTATTAACAACTTAGGAAATTGTACTTTGATGTGTCCATAGCTAATTTTAAATTAGCTTTTTTATTTTTAAATTATTTTTTTTATTTTATCATACATTTTTTTTGCAAACTGAAACACCTAAATATGTAGATACATCATGGCAGCTACAAAACAAGAAAATAAATTAAAAAATGGTCTTTAGCAACAATTACGGATCCAAATTATGAATGGAAAGGTCGTCTCCTAACTTGAATTTTTTATCTCTGAAAGGAAAAATATATTATTAGTATAGCATGTGTTTTTAAAATATTTTTTTGCAAGAGAATCACAAGTATTTTGAATTTGTATAAACAAATTAATCTTTATAAATATTTTATTTATCATTGATGAACCAAGATTTGTGGAATTTTTTAAATATATTTCATAATCATAATAATAATTGTCATCTACAGTTTATTTGTCAAAAGATTCAACAGTCAATTTACTCTTGTTATAATTGCTTTGCAATAAATTATTATTAATGATTGTATTTATAGAACTTGCGGTTGATACATTCATAGCCTTAGGTATACACATAAAGCATAGCAATAAAATTATGGGAAAGTTATAGAAATCTTGTTTAACAATATCACAACTACTGTAATCCGATTAAAATGAGAAATTATTGTTCTTTGATATAATTTCACTCTTTATTTAAAATTGTCAAAAAATTATGAAATATTAAAATACTAACGATTTGGAAAAAATATTGATACCTGATGTTTAAAAACACCTCCATATATTTTTTCTGATAATTTTGTCTTATTTTTAATCATTTTCTAAATAAGGACTTTTATGAGTAAATTTTATGAGTAAAAGGGTTTTTAAAAACTGATATTATCCTAGAACGGTGTATTAATTAAAATTAATAAATGACAATTCAATAATTTTAATTTGAGAACAAAGTAACCATATTTTCATGTTATAATTAGTTTCTTGATTTCAAAATTAGATTTCAGTATAGTTTCAGTAATTGCTAACAAACTTTAATTTAATTAATAGATTCGCGGACAGTAAAAGTTTCAGCAAAGTACAAATGGAGAGTCATTATTTTTAAATTGGTGTGATCCGAATTTGATTAAACACCGTTTATGAGAGTAGTCAGACGAATATGATAAATATTTTAATCTTATTTAGTCTTATATCACGGATGTTGTAGCATCCACGTTAAGTATTACGTTTCTATTTTACGCAATTTGCTTGCTCAAGCTAATTAGTGACTACGGGAAAATATATGATGAAGAATCAATTAGTCATTACTTTGACAGGTATAATAATTACAAAAAATTATAATTATATTAAATTAAATTCAAAATAATTGACTTTCAAATTAAATTTGAATGCTTCAGCATCCACGTTATTCTGCATCACAATTAAAATAAATGCTTACAAACGTTTCCAAACGTGTTAAATTATCCTTTCTTCTTTAATTAAATACTAACCGTTTGGTTTTTGAACTCCTACTCCATTTTTTATAATCATTCCAGTCTAAATCTTGAAATTCATCTTCATCAAAATGTTCGTTGTGATGGTTTTACTTGTTTTCCACCATGAACATGGACCTTAAAATAAAATTATAATAGCATTTACAATATTCTTAATAAATGGTATATTATAATGACGAAAATTCAAGTTTTGTAAGATTCATCAATCTTATATTTCTAGACTGCGCACATTCACAGCCTAAGGCACCAATATAAAATATGATTATTCTATTGCGGGAAAGTTAACTGGTTTAATATTATAATGCAATGTTAAAAATATAGCAGATTATATGGTTGAGTAACTATACATTTTCATTAGTTTTCTGATTGACAACATGTTAACATTATAGATTCAATCTCAATCTTGACGAATAAGCTTGACGAAAACCACAAAACTTTATTTTTAAAGGCTTCGTCATGAATAAATTAAATATATAAATATATTTACAAGGATTTTATCTGCTGTTTTCAGTATGACTTTACTCTAAGACGTTATGCGCATAATTCAGATAGCTTTTGTTACAACGTATTTCTACTTTAAAACTGAATTGCGCAAAAAAGATAAAACATTGGTTTTTCATACTATGTGAAAAAATTTTGTAATGTGATGTGGAGAAATCAAGCAGGTTAGCCATGTGAGAAAAACATTGGACTTGTCATTTATATTTTTTCATTCAGTAATATTTTATAATGAATAAAACTTATATATTTTTATACGATGGGAGTTTATACTTTCATAACATTACTACTCTCACATTGGTGATCCCGACGTGATCAGATGAAGACAAAGAAGGAGCATTTTTCGAGGATCTAAGAAATATAGATTTTGACGCAGCACCATAATCACTGGCCTTCAGAGAAGACTTATAAGGTACGTCCAGTCCTCGGTTCATCATAGTTAACGCACTTACTACCTGAACCGGACTTTCGTGGTTACCCATTTGGTATACCCAGACCTCAGTGTTTATTGCTGACACAAAAAATAATTTGAAGCCTAGACTTCATTGGAATGCAATTCAACCTCTCCTTGTCCGGTTAACTCAACAAATCGTCTTTCGATGCTACCTCCTATTGTCGGCGACAGAGACGAGGCAAAACAAAATGACATAAATTGTTTATTGGATCTCACAATTCTGGACTCTTATGTTAAAGAAACCAATGATCCTGATTTGGATAAAGAGCCAACTTCTTTCTCTGATTAGAACCCATAAATAACGCATAACATAAGATACGAATGCAACGCCTGCAGAAATGGAAACTGTATCCATAAAAAACGCATTCTAAACATTAAGTTTTTCTGATATAACTAATACCAATTAAATCGATGCTGAATCTTGGAAGTTCACCGACAGTGATTACGTTATTATCAGAAGAAAAAGACATGCTATGATTTTAATATCCCCGTCATTTAGGAAAAAACCTTAGAATCAACACGACGATAGTTTCTTCTGTGTGGTAAACATCAATGGAACAAATTCAGGCAATAGAAGCAAATGGTTATAAACCACAACCCTAATGGTAATACCTACACAACTACTATCTATGCTAATGATGAACAACTTAGAATCAACGTTAAAAGTGAAGGCACGAAGAATTTAAATTTAATATATTTGAAGCAATTGATTTGAATTCATAACCCGCACTCTTATTCAGAACAGTTTTTGAAAATTTTGGAGATGTTAGCGAAAAGCAGGGCGAGAGTATCCACTAATACGTCAGGACTTTGGAGGAGCGATATCAAGGAAGGTAGGTCATTCACATGATGGCTGATAACTATTGGAGCTTATGACAATATCAGTCAGGTCTGATCCATGCCATTTTGAGGTCAAACTTGCATATTGGCATAACTAGAGCTGTTAGCAAATTTGTTTTGGTAAGTGGCTAGAACGACTGAACATGGATCAGGGGTCCCGGGTTCGATAGCCACTTCGAGCAGCCTGTTGTCAGGCAGCAGTGACAACGATTTTTATTTGGAATATAGATAACAATATGTTTCCAAGTGAAAACAGCCCTAATACGGCATTGCTGCAGCAATTAAATACATCACTATTACAGTAATTGTAATAATAAAAATTCAGCACATAGAGATGAGACAACTGTTTGGGTTGCCATCTATAATAAAAACAAACGTAGTTGGTAAGATATAATCACAACAGCTCATAGAACTCATAAGTTCTGATCGCTGTTCAAATAAAATTTAAAAAAATTGTAAGTTCGTCATTGTAAGTTAAGGGGTTAATTACTTGTGTATGACGATTCGCCTATCAGTTTCTATTCTTTTAGGTGCTAGCAAAAAAGTGAAAATTTTATCAACTTAGCAAAAGAAGTGCTAAGCAAAAAAGTGAAAATTTTATCAATGTTTTCGACAAAATTCCTGAACCAATTTTGACAGTACAAAAGATATCATTTAGAAATTGTGCTGGTTTGTCTGATGATCGGGAAGTTCATGCAACTTGGTCACTAGATTATTATTTATGATTGATAAATTTTCTATTAATATGATGTAAATACATGCCTTGACTGGAACTGGTACTTTAACGGTGATGGGAATCGGAACTGGCACCTTGACTGTTTTGACGTGATGCCGATGGCGCGTTATCACGTGCGTATGCGACTTGACTGGCACGTGGATACGCACTCTTTCTCTGTAATTGACACATGCATTTAATTTATTACTCTATTTCTATTTAATTGATATATGTTTTCACGCTTCGAGATATTTTTCATATGTTTTTATTGATGCTGTACCAGTAATAGTAGTATTGGTCGTTAAATCTGAATGCATTTACTTTTTATTCATTGTTATGTGTGTTTTATTCATTGCATCAAGAGAAATCAATTTGATACATGATTGTTAAACCATTATCCCATAAACCATAAAAATACGTTCATCAAAATCCAACCTAGAAAAACGAAACTATCTTAAGGATTACTTTCTTAGTCATTTTTGTATTAATTATTATCATCATTAAAGCTTGTAATTAATATTAGTAATTAATATAATGGTCGTAATATAATGCAAGCTTATTATATTACGATCCCAATGGTTCAGATTGATAACATTTCAATATTGTGTATTTGTTTCCAATAATAGTCATTATTTTACTTTATATAATTATTATGAGTAAGTTTAAGAAGAGGCCAAAATATTTATCGTTACGGCTCCCTTGCGAATGAATAAAATATACGATTAAAGATAGTTACTTTTTGGGTATCTTCAATAAAGTGATTCATATTTTCTTCATTTTTTGTTGTTAATATAATTATATTTCAAAAAGGGTTTTGGCCTAATTTTGATGAGGAGACTATAAAGTTGGACGATTATTGCATTTATTACCTCTGAGAGCTTCTCATTACACTTCTAGAAATCATTATAAACTGAAATATTCGCTCGAATATACATTTTGTATCATAAGATTTAAGATAAAGTATTTATTATAATATATCATAATGATTAGTAAAAATATAATGTTATGTAAAGGTTTTGGAGTTTTGAGTGGATATATTCCTCTTAATCTTTAATTTTTAGAAGCAAATCGTTTTTCTTGTTTTAAAAGTTTTTATGGAAGATTAAGTTTTAAGGAAATGTTATTTAATCAATTAATGAAAGATATTAGGAGGAGAATAACCACGAAAGAGTAACGTTTGAATATTGTTATTTTTGCTACTAATCCGATTATAGAGCGATTTCTGACCGCGATTTTTATTAATTTTCTCTCATATGTTTTTCTATATTGATGCTAAATTATATGCTATATATATTTTTTTATAATTATTTTTATTTATTTATTAATTATATTTTTTTAGTTTTCAATGAAGGTTGGATTTTAGAACTTTCGATTTAAATTAGTTACTCTTGGTTATTATTCAATAATGATGTGTTATAATATAATTACACTTAACGAACTGTACACCTTGAAGAAGATGAATTTCGGATGCAACCATCCTGTTAATGTGTTAATTATGAGAATGAATATCTTAAGCCTAAAAAATAACATGATAACACCCATTTAACTCTAAATCGAAATTTTAAAACTTTGTACACTATACTTATTACTTTTACTTTTATTCGTACCGTACCATTTTTATCATTTTCGATTCTGAAAAGAATGCTTCAGAAGGACAACCTTATTGGATAAGTTAGTAAAGAAACCATGGGTAATAATGGTTAGTAAAGAAACCATGGGTAAGGAAATTTTCTATACGAAAGAAAATTTGTAGGATGAGTTAATTTTGTTATTTTGTATGTTTCATAATGAAAAAATTATATTATACTTTAGCTCAATAGAACACTTAATGTAACAGTAAATAATCAGAAACTACAGTGATACAGTTCTTTACGATCAGTATGATATTTTAGTGTAAACTTTGATTCAGTTTTATGCTCTTCTATTGTGGAATCGTTATATGCCATATAAAAGTTTAGAAATCGAAATTTTACTATAATATAGCAATATAGATTTAAAAATATTTATAATAAGATTTATGGTCCAATATATCACGTAAAGAAAACTATATATGGCATTTAATATGAAATAATTACTTTAGGCGATTTCTTTCATCACGACGGATTTGTGTTGCAATATATAAAACTTTTATTTAATTCGAACTGATAATTATCTTACAATTAGTTACGTAGATAAATAGGAGTAAATTGTGTTTTTTTTCATTGATTCGAATATTATCATTTTTTGAATTGACATTTAGTAACACTCATTCGGTATTTATATCGGAAACGATCTTATGGAAATTATTAATTGAGTCTTTCTGCTTTATATACATTTATTTTTTTAAACTACAAATTAACTAGATACTGATACAGTATCATTAATTATTATTATTTAAATTTAATTATTTCTAATATATGAACTCACCGTCCTGGATTTGGATGACTTGAGCATAAGTTTATCACCAGCATCAACAACAGAATTTGCTATATAAATAATTTGTATTGTGTTAGAAAATGGTCACTTCAATTTATTATTTGAAAATTAATGTAATTCAATATACTATTTTCAAATTAACACATTTATATTATTTTTAAATTAACACAAAATTGGGTGCAATTCATACCAAATCAATTTAATATTTATTATACACATATTTTTTAATATAGGAGACATTAATAGGAAATTAAAATTAAAAACGATATAATTGTTTTTAAGTTGCATATTAACGTGTTTTTTATTCGATAATCATAATTCTGAAAAGTATTGTAATATAAATACAACTCATTTAAAATATTTGTATTACGTATGTTGTTATTGAAATTTGAAATTATTACTTAATCTGAGGTATGGTGTATATTGTAAAAAATTAAATTTTTGTTGTGAGTTGTTTTAAGTTATTGTCAATATAAATTTTCTTAAAAATAATGTTTAACCAAATATTTTGGAAATAAACTAAATAAATCTTAGCATGAGAAGAAATTCCAAATATAAACAATATAATTATTTTTAGGATGCATTTTACGAAAAATATTATAATTTAGGATTTTAGAAACCATTTTTAATAGATTTAAAATAAATATATTGATGAAAAAATAACAAATCTATACTTACAAATATGCTGCTATAATCCATAATGTAATCCTTTATTAATTAATTTTCTACACTTGCACTCACATCAAATTAAAATAACAAAAATTTATTATTCTTATTAATTCATTTAAATGATATAATTAATTCGATATATAAACAATTTTTTATGCTTATTGTGGTTTGATATAAGAAAAGTATTAAAAACTAATTTCACTTCTCTTAAACACATACAGATTAAATTTTATCCATATACGTATATTAGGAAATATTATTACTTTATTTGTATTCTTGTGTGTTGGTAAGAATTTCGACCTTTCTCTTTCGAAATGCAAGTTTTGTTTAAAGTGTCGTTTGGAGCGAACGTGCTTTATAAACTGAGATGGCGAAATTTATACATTTCCCTACCCCGATCAGAAATTTTACCCATGGTGTAATTCATTACTCTACTCTTTAGGTATTTAATGTGAAGAGGAAAATTTACATGTAGACGAATTGATAATTAAGTTCCAGTAATAATAGGGCAAACCCAAAAAATGGAGCAGTAATTTCTTGGTAATATTTTGTAATCAGTCTAGAGATGGGTAACTCACTCCGTAGTTATCACTCCGATACAACTCCTCCTTCGGAGTGAATCCGAGTGGAGTTGTTTCACAGGATTTGTCATATCCGACTTCCTTAAACTAGTATTAAATCTGTTAATTCGTACAGGCATTTAGTGTTTTTGTCGTTTTTGCTTTAGGAAGGAAGCGGTCACTTTCTTGTCTCGCAGGCAGTTTTATGACCTTTTTTAGGTATAAAAGTCACAATAAATACCATTGTGTATTCTCCAGAAAATACAAAAATGTTACTCTAAAGATACAGAACAATGAAATTGTATTCAAGGCTCAAATGTATAATTCATTGAATAGTAAGGGGTGATATTTCTAACTACGACAATCTTTGGCCGTAAATGATGGCAATCAAGAATATACATACCGAAAAATATACGAAATGAAATACATTTATTTAATCTTGTTTTTTCATAGCCTGAAATAACAACACTTTACAAAATTTATCAGTGATATAATTAGCATTTAAGGAGTAAAAAATATTCAGTATTATATTATTACTTTTACACAATTATATAATGGTGTAAAAGTAATAATATGCTAATCGAACTACGCGATATAATATTAATTCTCAAATGGAAATAGCAGAAGAAAAATTTTGAAAGCAGAAGTATTATGTTTTGCTTTTATTACAAAGTACTACATAATTTTTATATAAAATTATTCCAAAAAATCAATTATTTTCTCATCAAAAGGAAATTATTAAGGGGGTTGTTCTTTTTTTGCTACAAAAAATGCAAATTATTTGTTTTTGTTTTTCTCGAAATGTATTTATCATAGAGACATGCGGTTTTTTTTAAACAAAAATTACAGAATCATAGAATATTACAAAATTATCTTCTTTTTTATTTTCGCCATCGTTTTTTAACCAGGGGGCGCCAAAGTCGGCCTTGCAAAATCGGTCTCTCGAAACAAAAAAAAAGAAACTACGTTGAAGAAGAAGTTTGAATCCAGTCCCCCTACCAAAATGAAAGAAAAAAAGCAAGAAGGAAAAAAATGGCAGCTATTTTTAAAAAAAGTGTTAAAAAAGACCTTGTTATTGGGGCCAAAAACTTCGCAAAAATTTTTTGCGTTATGTTATTAAGTTGTTTGAGGTAGGGGGACTAGGTATTGCAGTGGTGAACAAATTAAAAAAAATGCAAGTCGATCCGACTTGTAGTTTTTTTTAAATTTGTGGCACCGCATTGAAAAAAGTCATTTTGAGAAAAACGTATTTAAAGTTTTTAATATGATGTACTAAATACACCATTTAATTTAATGTACGAAATACACCATGGTGTTCGAAGATGCTGGCACATTAAAAAGGTCATGTGCATGAGGTATTATAATGAAAAAGAGGCAGCTGGCTAACAATAGCTCGCGGAGCGATAAAAAAACGCTTTCGGAGGATCATACATATAGAGATAAATATATCTATAACTTCGTCAAAAAAATAGATATTGAGATGATTTTTTTTTTAAATAATTCTAAGGTTTTTAGCTTTCATAATATCAAAAAATCTCAAAACCGAAACAAAGAAAAATAAAAAAAGAACAACCCCCTTAAATTGAATTTTATTCTCAAGTTTTGCGTTTTTACTTTGGTACACTGCTAAAAATACGAGTCACACTGAGTCGATCATCTTGTCGACAAAAAAAATTTACAATCCGTCATTTATTCGTGAATTTTTTAGAAAAATTATTTTATTGATAATTTTTCATAAATTTTTATTTCAAATTTGGATTTGACAAATCCTTAGATACATGAACAGCGTACTATAGAACACATTTGTTTCGAGTATTTCGGTTTCAAAATTGTCGGAGTTGTGGAGTTGTTTAGCGGATATAACTCCTCCCTGAAGCGGAGTCAAATCCGAGTCGATTCGGCTTCGGATATAATAAGCCCATCTCTAAATCAGCCACTTGTCGTTCCTTTGAAATGAATGGATGTACGAGTATATTAGGCTGTAGGTTGATGTAATATAGTAGTATTTAAGAAATCATATCAAAACTAGTATCTTCTGTTGTTAGTTTTTTTGGTTGTGAGCGCTGTTGCTTAGTTTACAAGACCATAATATAATTCTTAAGTATACGTTATTTAATTATTTAATGAGATGTGTTGTTAATTTCAAGTTACACTTACATCTGGTTGAGGTAAAAAGGACCAACTGACAAAAATGTAAAAAATAAAAAAAATATAATAAATAAATAGTAAATAAATAACCTCTGTTGATGAATATTTCTGACAAAATACTAGATCAAGGTTTTATACAGTGTTATGTCTGTAAAAAAATTACCCATGAGATTTATATTTTGCGTTGGTTGACTAATGTAGCTATTATTTCGTAAAATTCCTTTCATTAAGAATGAGACATTGAACCTGTCTGCACCCTGACCTGTTCATGGGGTAAAAAAAACCAGGCGACAAATTTTTGGAAAACTCATATATGATGATGATGATGAGAGTTTTATCAAACATAGTCAGATTGTTGTTTGTTTGATATGTGGTATTCGCTGTGATACTTTGGTTTTCACAATATAATTGCTAAACGTCATTTTGGAATAGATGTTCAATTACATATCGGCATCTTTTTATTGTCAAATCAAAAATAATGATGCGTGAAAAATGAGATTAGTGTTATAAACAAATATAACTAGTTTGCAAGTCGAGCATATTTCTGAATAACTTGTAATACCGACTTTTATTGTCGATTTTATCTTGAAATATGATAGAAATGAAAACTATTTTTAACTTGAGTTCTGTAAATTTTATTACGTATGATGAAATTACGTGACTGTTGCTATTTTGTGAGTTTTTGTTAACTTATCCTTAGTTTATACGAATGCGATAGAATTTATTACTTTCTTTTTTTATCGGATTTGTGCCAATTTTTATGATACCACTTCATCACTCGCTAGAATTAAAACCTTTGACTGTTTTTAATTTAGAATTTTTGTTATTAATTTCTTATTAAATTCTGTATTAATTTTTGTTATTAATTTCTTATTAGTTCTGTATTAATTTTTGTTATTAATTTCTCATTAATTTCTTATAACTTGTATTAATAACTTTTAAAATTACCTTTCCAGACTAGAATACCCTTCAAAATGAACTTGAAATTTGAAACAGTATGCGATTCTTTGAATGTTTTGTTAGTAACATGCTCAATTTTGGACAAGTTTAATTTTTCGGTATCCTAACATTCAAAATACTACTTGATTTTTATAACATATGTTTTATTTAAAAAGGTTCTAGAGAAATCCCTATTAGTCTTCATTAATCTCTCTGCGAACAATAGAACAGTGACATTAAATTTAGACCAATGCATTTCCCCCGTAGGGTAAGTTATAGTAATCGCAAAAAAAATGAAAATGAAAATTTTTGCATATCTCAACGTTTTAAAGGTTTCTGAACATTTTGCACCTTAGAAAAAAATAAATTTCAAAATTTTCAAAAAGAAAATTTTCATATGCGTTATTGTAATTGTAAGAAATATATCCTCATATGGATTCATTTGGAATCTCGAAATTCTTAATGTAAACATTTTTTAGTGTCGCTGTATATTATATGAACGAATGAATATATAGTAATCATATTTATCTCTTTGAAAACATTTAAAACAATTGTTATTAATCTTTAATCAATATTTATTGATTTTTTCTCGAATATTTAATTTTTGAACGGCATGTTCCAGCAATTTTCCTGGCACGATGTCATGCATCACTAGTTGTATGTTTTATTTATTCTGACATTTAAGGCAACAAATAAGAATTTTTTCCAATATTTTGTAATAATCAGATAGTATAAATAACGATTCAAATTCTAGAAACTAGTCGTTTAGTGACAAGAAACTGCGCAGAATTTAGCATTAGCCGATCGAGATTCTAGAGATCACTGTTTGCTCGCATTAACTTTCTACGCGAAATTGGACTTTACAAAATCAAGAGCAAACTCATTTATTTTCTCATTTCGGAGAGCTATGACGTCGATATAGCAATGATATATATTTATATACTTCTGATTGTAAACGCATTTATCATAAGTGATGTCATTTTACTAATTACTAAATTGTTTGTGATAATATATGGTATTGAGATTTATTACTACCTGTGATCAAGATTAACATATCCCGTCCACTAGTTAGCAAAACTAATCTAAAATCATAAAGTTCTCTTTTTAGAAGGCAATTCGTTATTAAAAAAATAATGATATATCTTAAGAAAAATGGTATCTCTCAGGCATGATGTAAAGTTTTGCTCTCTCAAAAAAAAACATTTTGAAAGATCATTGATTTTAAGACATCTTATCTTTATTTTTTGTACCATTAATACCTACAATATTTTTTAATTTTTGAAATTGCCGATAAAACAAATGATTAAGGCTATTTGTAGCAATGTATTGGTCATAATTTGCTGATCAAAATTGAAATTGATTAAAAATAGAGATACTCAAAAACAAGTAAAGTTAAGAATCTTTTTACAACAATATTTAAAAGTAGATGGCAAAAGATGTACAACCAGTCATCACCTTGATTCTTTCGACTTTGCTATATGGAGATAAACGGCAATATTTGAAAATACATAACAAAAGTATTTTATTATTAGTTATTCTTTTGTTATTAGTTTTTTGGTTGTAAGCATTTTTGTTTAGTATTTAAAATATAAGTTTTAATTAAATTTTATTTAATTGTTTTGGGTCTATTGTTAACTTAAAGTTAGGTTTTTTCATACTTCTATAAAAGCTTACACGTGGGTGAAGTAAAAAGGACCAACTAGATCTTTTCCCTGGCAAAGGTGTGAACAATAAAATATAGAACATAAAAAAGTAAATTAAGTTGCAGACATCAATTATACAAGAGATAAATTAATTGTTATTACAACTCTGCAGATGAATATTTCTGATAAATTACCAGATGAAGGTTATATACAGTGACATTATTTCTATATTTTTGTAGAATAAATATATTTGATCAAATTTAATCAATCAATTTGAGCCCTATATATTAAGCCCTTCGTTATGTACTGGATAAGAAAGTGGGCTAGCACAGATTAGTCCGGGGTTCGATCCTAACCTTGGCCAGCTCGATATCAAGCAGTATTTAAACTTGCGGTGATAGATTCCAAGGAAAATCGTCTATACATATCAAGCAGTATATCAAATTCCCACTGGAGGTGATGGATCTTCAATATGAATGACGGGAAACGTCATTCCTTGTTATAACTTATGTACATGTATAAGATATACATATCTATTATACAATCTATAGTACACGCTGAAATAGGAAGAGTGGTTGACCGCTGGTTTATCCTTTCGAGAAAAAATAATAAGTTAGGATGTACTACAGCAAAAACAACTCACAGAACACGTAGTTTTGACCGCTGTTAAAAAAATCTTATAGCTATAAAATGTATTACATAATATATTCAGCTTGTACGTGATTTTCAAAGATCACAGTATTTTAAAATCGTTTATGATTTTTGCATGTATTATAAATGCAAACACACGCAATACGCACAAACAATATTCTTGCTATCAGATGTAACTACGTAAATTTCTCTTCAACGAAATTACGCAATATGAGAGAAGACCTCATAAAAATCTTGTAATAAATGTAAAAGAATAATAAATACTAATTGTTAAACTTCTAATTTAATGAGGGAAATGTTCATATAATGGTAAATTTATTATGCAAGTCGTAATTTCTCCATCCGTGTAGAGAAATAATATATTTATGCGTATATAAGAAGTATGATATATTTAAAATTCATGATTGAGCACATATCTACAAATCTTGAAACTAATTAATTCATTTACTTCTACCGATTTCTCTTGTACTGTAAAATAATCAATCAAATGAGCAACTCATAAGTGTGCAGTCAAGGTAATATCAGTCAATTAATTACTTAAATATTTCTGCTTAAATACACACAAAATATGTTATATGAGGAAGCATTTGTTAAAAACATTAAAATTATTTCGAGTAATTTTTTTTATTATTATTAACTTTCCGTAGGGCAAGTTATAGTAATTGCGCAAAAATCAAAAATAATTTTTTTCGCATATCTTTACTTTTCAATGTCTACTAAACATTTTGGCATACCTACCGTAGAAAAAATGGTTGTATGTGTGTGTGTGTATGTAGTATGTGTTTTGTATGAATACAATTTTTCGTCCACGATTTCGAAAGCACGGATCAATAAATATTCGATTCAATTCAAGGGGAGATGTGCTGATTAGTCTTTTTCAAAGACAAAATCGAGGAGCATTTCATTTGAATGATTCAAAAAATATTTTATTTGTGTTGACGGAATTGATAATTGGTTATATTTATGCGAAGGTAGATCCAGCAGTTTTTGGAGTTGCAGAAAAAAAGTTAAAAAAATGATATTTGTTGAAATGAAATTATCATTTCAGATTATTACTATTGATTTATACACATGTAGTATGTTGACTTTTAGATGGAAGGTAGACAGGTGAACTCGTAGATAGGTAGACAAATAGGTAAATAGGTAGAAAAGTAGAAGAGTAAACAAGGAAGTAGTTAGTTATTAGTTAGAGTAAACTAGTTAATATGTAGACCTGTCAACAAAAGTAGACAAATTGAAACTTAGAAAAGCAGTCCCTTAAGATTTTAGACAATTAGACAATGGACAAGTAGACTGTTCGACAGATAGATCACATATCAAATATTTATTCATTATATCGATTAATAACACACTTCGGGAAGTTCATTCAACCTGCATTATGGCAAAATGCCACATACACTTAGTTATAAATTTTAATTTGATTCAGCAATTTATGGTAAGAACTATTTGTACTCGGAAACAAATTTTTCCCTATATTGCTTTGTAAAAACAAAAGTCATTACTGCTTAACATCAGGCTTCCAAGCGGCCATCGAACTTGAAACTCTGGACAACCCAAAGCTCTATATACTGCAAAGCCCAGATTTCATAAAAAAGCAAATTCTAATTTACGTTTATTTAACAATACTTATTATCTATAACTCCAATTATGTATACATTTCTTCTTGTATCATAACACAAACCATTTCTGTAATATTTTCTAATATACTGGCCGAACCAGTTTGTAATGAACATAAAATATATATGTCTAAACTTACCGCCTTACACATTATATGTTTCGTATCATAGTGTGAATTTACGTGTTGTATTTTCATAAAATAGTAAAAATTTTGCAGTTTATTTTCACTTTTGCTCCAATTCAACTTGTGATTGTCAAGAAATTAACTGTGTTCATTAATCTGCTTTTTACGATTTTACTGCATTTAATAAAATTATACATTACATTTACTTTATAATTTTAAACTTTATAATTATAATTGAATTCAACCTGTTAATGTTAGCATGCTTTAGGATAATAATTATTATTATTAAAAATATTAAGTGCCATGATTTTAGGAAAATTGTTTCCTGAACCGATGTGGATAATTAAACAATTTTTTGGTCCATATAGACAAATTGCGAAGTTGGTTTATTGAAAGGTTTAGAAATTCAATTTGTAGCAATTTTTACACAAATTTCAAGGAAATCGAACTTTTGAATTTTTTTAGAATGATTAAATATTTAGAAAGTTAAAATATTTCAAAACGTTCAGTATTTTCAGAATATTTTGAAAAACGCAACATTTTCAAAAAATTACTTTTATATTCATAAAATTCGGATAAGCTGTATATAACATTAGGCAGTTATTTGTAAGGCTGAATACAATATACCGATTGATTTTGTTTGTATTCTGCTTAATGTAGTATCTGGACAAAAAATAATATTATCTTATATAGAGTAGTTTCATTGGTATCTAAATCTATGCATCATAACAGTTTCTAATAATTTTATTATATAATATCAATTCCATCAAAGCATTTTATTGATTTGAAAGATCGCTGCAGAATTTTTTATGAGTTAATTGACCGGGAAATCATAAAATTAGATGTTATATTAGAACGAAAGTGTTGGATTAACATATGCTTTTTGCATAAATAAATTATAAACATATTACTACAAATTAAGTAATTTCATTATTTACGATTGACGATTAGCCAAACTTTTCATTATAATTATCAGTAAAGTGCAACTTTTGTCGTGCACATATTCGCTCAAAAACCCTGAATTGATCTTGCAAATTCGTATTCGATTTGATAAGTTTTTTGGCCGAGGCGTTTTTTTGTAATTTATTACTCAATTTTTTTTTGACGATTTTAATGAAAATGTTTGTGATGATCCTCACAGAGTGTTTTTATTATAAACATACTTAAACTTTAGAATATTCAGCTTTAAAATAAAAAATAGTATAGTTGCTCAATCTCAATTCTGATTCAAAAGTCTTTTTCTACTGCTTTCTTAAGATTCATAACAATAATATGAGCAGTTAAATATTGAAAATCAAATTATAATATAATGTAATATCTATATTATTTAGATAGCCACAGTATGTAATCTTTTACTTTATTAACTTCCCATTGGGTAAGTTATAGTAACGGGCCGAAAATTGAAAACATTTTGGCATATCTCAGAAAAAATTGATGTGTCTGCATTTTTTCGTCCACGTTTTCGGACACACGGATCAACCGATTTGAATGATTAAAAAAACATTCGATTCTTATTGATAGGGACATGTGCTGATTAGTTTTTGGCAAAGGCAGGTCCAGTCGTTTCGGAGATACGGAGCAAAGAGTGCAGAAAATAGAAATCGAGGTTTTGAATTAGGAGTATCCGATTTGAATGATCGAAAAAACATTCAATTTGTAATATAAAGGTTGGGAGAAGTGGTGGTTTTTGGCAAAGACAGGTCCAACCATTTCGGAGATACAGAGCTAAATGTACAAGAAATGGCAGTTTTTTATAATTCAGATTTTAATTTTAATTCTAATTGAAGTTCAAAAGCTCACTTATATACTTTAAATAAACAAGGTTAACTTTGAAATCTGTAAATGCTTATATAATTCTTATAAATATTAGGCAATGGTACAGTATTTATAATAATCTACGGGAAGTTCTATCAATTTGCCTTAAGGCATGATGCCACACACTACTAGTTTTATTATAAGACAATAATTTTTATCATCAGCATTTGTAAAACTGGCATAGATTAATATAGAATAAATTTCTTTTTTAATATGATCCTGGCAGTGTTCAGGCTAAGTTCTCTGGATGAGTTTGGAAGATAGAAGTAATTGATATAATCTTTTATTATTGACTTAATCAAAATTAATCGACTAATTTGTACTACGTAGTGTATATGTACCTAATAGTGACTTAAATATTGCTAATTCGTTAATGGAATTTCCACTAGCTTCTCTTTCAAATAATAAATTTTGAGTTAATACTTTGTAGAGAGCGGAAGTTGAATAAGCCGGGTTTAATTAGTTGTCAAGACCAACTCATATAGTAATAAATGATATAATTTCACCGTCTTATTATGCATGGTGAACACTATTGCATTTGTACAAGCTTTTATTAGGCACTTTCTCCTCAGATTATGTTTTATGATTTTCTACTTACATACTAACACGGGTTAGTCTGTAGAAGTGCACATCAAGGAAGTTCATTTGCAAAGTTAATTATACAATTGTAATTTTAACCGACCATGTCGTGTAATGAATTTAACAATTGAACTGTCATGTAGAAGAAAAGAACTGGCTATTTAACTTTGTACGAATCTTAATTGAATTTCTTCGCCGGAAGTGTTTTGTTAATAATGGTGCTTCTTTGAAATATGCCGGTAAAGTTCCTGTTAGTTTGTTGGTTTTAAAATAGAGGGTGTGTCAAGAGAAAGTTTTATTTGTTTGTTACCATTGTTTGGAACAAACAAATAATTTAATTAACTTCCCGAAGAAGTTGATGTTTTTGCCAGAAAACGTGAATTCATAATTTTATGTTGTCTCGACGTACTTCTTATTCGTTTGTGACTAAAATTCGAAAAGCATGTGTTTTTTTTGAATAGCGAAGGAAATGCCTTTATGCTTTTCAGACTGGTCTTTTGTTTGGTTATGTCGGACTCAATACCGCTGGTTATAATACCGACTGAAACCTCCGCTTTGACCTTACCTCTCGTTCCCACGGAAACCGCCGTTAGGCGTTACTTCGTGAGGGGAGGATCTAGAATGTTGTCATTCTTACCTTGATTTTATACTCATCTTTGAAATTTGCGAAGGCCCATTTGCTCCTTTTCTTTCCGTAGAACGCAGGTCAATTAGCATATCTCTCGAAAAAGCATGTGTGAGCAAGCCAATTTGTATCTTTTCTCAAAAAATTAAAAATCGATTTGATGAACTCGATTATGGAATTGCATTCATTATATTTCCTAGCGATCGGTTGAGTCGTTTTTTCGTAATTAAATTTTTTGATATATTTTAATTTTTTTTATTGAGTGCAACTAAAGGGCCAATTCTCTGATAAAATAGAATAGGATGGTAGTAATAATACTATGTTACGGGTCTATTATCATATGAATTGCTAGTAACACACTGTCAAAAAGGCTATGTATTTGCTAAGCGATCAGATGTTAAACATTTAAAATCTAACCTTCAAAACGCACAATCGTTGAATAACAATTTATCATAAAGTGTAACTTTCTGATGTCTCTAGATATCGCATATGAATTCAAGTTTTATGTGTGAAACGCCTGAGAGCACAGCAAATAAATAGCTTTCTGACTATTTTTTACTATTAATTCATACGAATATATAATACCCGTAACATAGCATTGCCATAACACTACTATTCTATTCGCGAATTGGCTCTTAAATACATAAACTTTATTCATTGCTACTAACTTCATCTTGTACTGGGAATCTCCTTTGCAAAATATTCATAACATAGATAAATCTTTCAAAATGTAAAGCATTCATTACTCAGATAAATCAAAAGCACCATTTTAATCTTATTTCTCATTTATGTATGTATTTCAATTGGGTGTTTGTGGTTTACTGGTAAGAGCTTTGGCCTTATTACCTCGAGGTTCTTAGTTCGAATATAAATGAAAATATAGATCAAAATATGTTTTCAAGTAAACATAACAATTCGAAGGTGCAATATATCATAATTAGAAATGACGACCTCTTGGTTGCCTTTTAACAGTATTTGTGTGAAAGTAAATATTCCAGTCCATTATAAGGACAACTTTTGGGTTCTACTCGTAAAGAAAATTTATAGTGCTATTTAGCAAAAAAACGAAACCTCAATGGCTATAATTTTTTTCATTTATTCTGATAATTTGTATTTTTTCTTTATGGAAATGTTTTATGCAAGGTAATTATTTTAATATATCAGGTTTTCAAGTTTTCAATTTTAGATATTTATTTATAAATTTGAAAATAATTACCTAATGATGTAATCATAAGGCTTATGAATATTTTTCAACATCACTGGTGCGTGAAACATTTTAAATTATTATAATTAACACTTTCCCACACGTGTAATTTTCGATTATATACGAGATAATTCAGATCATTATATAAACAGAAACATTACAATGTGTACGAGTTATATAATTGACCAAAAAGAATTATATGTATTATAATTTTACACCATTTTTTGTTTTTGTATAATGTTAAAACGTTTACTCAATGTTTTGAATAAGTTTATGATATGCTAAATATGTTCTGAAATTGAATTAATGAAAGTTAATCCAGGGGAATTTAATACTAAAGTTGATGTCAATACATTTCACTGATACTTCATATGTTTCTAAGGTAATTAATAGGTAAGACTGGGTACGGATGTGCCACTTTTTTTGATCAGCGATATATTTATTAATTTATCAGTTAGCTGGTAGAACAGTAAATACAATGGTAACTTGAACAGTTGTTTTTGAGGAAATACTGAAATATTGCCTTTAAATACGATGATTAGTTATGAAATGAAATCATACAAAAAAGGGCGAGTCCACAACCGTCCACACCGGAGGGACGGTTGTGGCAGGAATAAAAATAGGTCAAATATCAATAGCTATAAATATCAAAATGGTTTATAACAACATTTATTGGCAAAAATATGTAACAACACACAACATAATTATTTAAACAAAGCTTCGAATATAATATAACAATATATAACAAACCGAAGAAGAGAATGCTACTGACGAGCAAATTGAGTCTCGACTTGCGGAAGAGACTAGTAAAGTGCTACGTCTGGACCATAGCTCTGTACGGATCGGAGACGTGGACTCTAAGAAAGGCTGATAAGAACTACCTCGAAAGTTTTGAAATGTGTTGCTGGAGGCGAATGGAAGAAATAAAGTGGACGGACAAAATAATAAATGAAGTAGTCTTGAGAAGAGTCGCGAAGAAAGGACTCTAATGAGCACAATTCTGAGAAGAAAAGGAAACTGGATTGGACCTCTTTTGCAAAGTGGTCATCCTGCACGACGTCGTCGAGAAGGAAAATACATAAAATAAATTTAAATAAATAGGGGAAGGGGAATAGTGGTTATAGGTTAAAGGGTAAGGGAATCATTTATTTGTGGTGGCTCTCACACCATGGAGCTGCCTTCGGGCAACAAAACATTAGACAAGAAATCTCTACGAAATCTTCTTTTATTGAATTTTCCCTTTCCTTTCTCTCTTATATTTTGTCTTAGTTAAGTTAGACTTGTCTTTATCTGTATAAATTTCACCCAAAAGACAAGAAATATATGTCACAACATATACATGTCACATAAAACAAACCTAATTGCTGATAATTAACTATTAATATCCAAGTAGCAGCAAAATAATAAAAAGAAGATCAATAATAGTTATTATTAAAAGTAATCGATAAAAAAAACTTACTTTTGGCTCTTTAAAAGCAATTCGGTTTACAGATCATGTTAATGTGGGGCGCTGACTCAATGCAACAATGGAAACTTGTTTGAACTAATATACTTCATCAAAAATTTCAAAATCATTATAGTTAGCAGTTATGTAACCCGGCACAATCGTGCCCAGTCTCCCCTATTATATACATATACATAATATATATCTAAAGTGAATCTCATTTAGAAAGAAACATAATGCAAATTTCTGAAAGCAGCACTTTGCTTTCCAAAAAAATATTATCTTTACCAATGGAAATGGATTTTTAATCATCTAAATAAAAATCATTTGACTTCACATCTAAAACTGCATTTCTGTCCGAGATTTTTTTTTCCTGTAAAGCGACACGTGCCTTCAGTTTATTACAAATAAATTGAAATCTATTTATGTGACTTTATTTTGCTATTTGTTTTATTTATTATTGTCACGCTTTTCTGGTTTGATATTAGAAAAGAATAACTATAGATAAACAAATTATTAATAAGAAATTTCTCGAAAAGAAAGTTTGAGTTCTTGCAAAATGCATTTCCTATTCAAAAAGATTATATGCTTATAACAGAATTGTATTATTGAAACGGAGAATCTTGTGAATACATTTTTGAAAATATTTTTATTTGATGTAGTTTTTTATTTAATCGTTATATACATATTTACACTTACGCGGGTGTATAAATAATTGGATATATGCACTTTTTTATCTCGTCATATCTAGTTTTTTTCTATTGTGATATCAAGTAATCTAGTGTAGTTGTAATTACATTCGTTACTGGACGTTTTATTCTTATTTACTTATCGGTCAGTCAAAGCCATTAGCTAATTGGATTAATTAATTTATTATCTGGTTTAAACTCGCATGTATTTGTCCACCTATATATTTATGTCTTTATATGTACAACCTAATTCAAGTGTGGGAGTTGATAGTGAAATTCTGCATTTATCGAACCTAATGTCTCGTAATTTTAAACACCTCATTGATATTGATATAGAATTAGTAAGCAACTCATATTAGATAATATTTTATTTCAAAAAGTTTTCAAAGTAGGCCTACCTTTATGCGAAGACAGTCCGTCGAAAACAGCTTACCATTAATTTAAATTCATAATACGCATTTATGGTTTAAATTATCAAGACAAGCGAGAAATCTCTTCACATATATGTTTTTAACTAAGTTTTAAAATCTAAGGATTCACTAAAGTTGTTTTCGCCATTATAAACTTTCACAAAATACAACTGTCACTTTCAATTACTTTTTACTAATTAAATCGACAGTTGTCAAAAAAACACTTATTGTTTTGTGCTATTAAGTTGGTTATCCTGAAATTTGGTGTTGCCTGATGTAGATAAAGTATATACTGCGCTCGCTCACATATATGGCGCTAGAGTGAGATAGATGATAATATTGAAGCCGAAGTGTGGAACATACTACAAGGGCTGATTTTTGAATATTGTCTAATCACAAGCGTATTGTTTTGAGTGCAATAAACTTTGGCAACTTAGTGGTAAATTAAAAATTTACAAAAACAAGTTGCAAATGAAGTGAAACTAAAGTAAATAAATAAATGAGTGTTGTAACTAATATTGCTTTAAATGTGCTGTTTATAATGATCTGTAATAGTGCTGTTAGTTATTATGTATTTTAAACCGTACGTTTAAATAGAATATTTGACAAATTTGTACAAAATGGAATAATGTACAACATTATAAAACTTTACTGCAACTTTTATATATATAGGATTTCGAGAATAGTTAAATATATAAGATTTCGAGATATGAGTTGAATCTGAAAGCAGATTATTTATACTACTGAATCGTGAGTTTTGTGTAAAAATACCATATCTTTGATACTAATTAATTGATTTCATCTTGTTCTTACAAAAAACAATAGACTTAGTGCAAATATTTTTTATTCAATAATATTTTCTGAATCATTCAAAGATAGATACGTTTTATTAGACACTATGTGTCATCTTCCATAAATCTACTATTGCTAAAATATGCCAATATAAACTGTAGAATATGTATCTAAAATAT
>NW_020539725.1:13365417-13436702 GCF_003426905.1 Ctenocephalides felis | reverse complement strand
TTAAAATGTAAATTAGCAAAGACAAAATCAGTTCATGAAAATAAGCGGCCATTTATACAAGTCAATTATGTTTACCCGTGACTCAACTTATTCGACCGAGCAGTTTGTCACCAATTATAAGTTCCGACAAGGAACATATACCCAGCTCCAATTCATCAAGTAAATCTGATATTACTTCTGTGAAAAATGCAAGTTCTTCAATGAGGTAACTGATTATTTTATTTTAAATATTTTATTATATCATTGCAGTCATCTGCAAGAAAGCGTTCGGTAATCTGTTTGCTTTGGATCTAAACTGTGCCTTATTACGACTTTAGCGTCTTACCTCGCATTACAAAAATTTGCTTATTTCATTTTATCGTGTGTTTTTTTGCGAGTATAATGTTTTGTTTGAAGTATGCTTCACCAGTGTTCTTCATGTTTATTTTTGTTTAAAGAATTCAGATCGTTGGTGCAGAAAATACGGAAAACATTAAAAGAAAGCGCTCAAGTCTTAAAAATGATGATAGTGAGTTATCAACGAAAACTAAGGAAGTACACATCCATGCATCATCCCCAGTCGCAGATTTAACTAGAGATATTAATAAATACGAATTAAAGGAAAATAATGAATCAAAATTTACAATAGACATTGCAAAAAAATCAGAAACGCTTGATTTTTCCAAGAAACATAAAAAACAAAGAATGACTTATATTCAGAAACCAAAAAGTTAGCGTTTCAGACGGGAGTGATGAAAAATCTAACAACCAAGTCCAAAATAATTTAAGGCGCTTTGAGCAGAAGAAATTAAATGTAAAAAACAGTTTTCATAAGATTGAATATAATGAACAAACAAAGTCTGAAATTCAGCAAACAGTATCAGTTCAAATACAGGAGTCATCAGAAACATTTGGCGATCACGTCAGTGAAGTAAAACATGAACAACAATCCATAAAGTATAATAGCGTCCATAACGAAATGAATAAAAATCCACTATTAGATAAGGTAAAGCCGGGAAAAATAATGCAAATACCAATGTGCTTATAGATGTTGATACATCAGATATGTATGAAGGAACTTTTAAAGATATTGCTAAAAAGATGAAACCTCTGGAAGATTGCGTCTTATATAGTAAACGCGTTCCTAATATTTACTACGCTGAACCAACGTCTTTTGAATCTGCTCCTCAAGGAGATATTCCAAAGTTTTGTACAAATTGTAAAATATCTGTCGAAAAAGAAAAATTCTGCAGCAATCATGTTCATGAGTGCTCTTATTTTAGTCGTAATAATATTTCCAGTCCAAGACCTTGCAGAAATGTAGAGATGAAAGATCTGATGTTTCAGTAATTCTAGTGTTAATTCTTCAAATTCACAACGTAGTAAAAGGAACAGGCGAAATTCAGGGAAGATCAACAACATCAACATTGAAGACATGGATGAGAATGAGTTATTTAAAAAAGTGTGTAAAAGTTTAGGTGTGCCTTTAACGCCCATTAGTTCAGATGCTGAACGTGGATTTACGAATAGATTTTTTGGCAGTAAAGAAAAGGCAAAGCAAGTTAATACATTTTCTTTGGGCAGTTCACCCAAACAAAATGGTAGTAGTGACAAAGGACTTGAACTGACAAATACTAATTTAGATGAATCTGCACTATCGACGTTGAGTGATAGTTCTAGAGATTGCGCCACGCCTGATTCTTTGATTCTAAATTCTAGCAGCTCTTCTAAATCAAAATTATAAGGTTTGCAGCAATATTTTTGAAAATTTTTAAGATGTGTTGTAAATGTTGAATCAAACAAAAAAGTAATGTGAAATTAAAAGAGAACGTGTAAAAATATATATCTTAAAGCATCTATTAAAACATACCTAATAAAAATTAAATGAACTTTTAATTTACATACATAAGCACCTCATTAATATAATCTTTCTTTTGTCGTCGTCGATTTTTGTTATAAGTTATTATATTATTATTAAACTGGTTCAGTCATATATTAGGTATTTTGAATTTATAATGTGTTTAAAAACATTATCATTAAACAAACAGCGTTTTAGGTGTGAATTTTTTTACTGTCTCCGAATTTCATGAAATTTTGGAATCAGGTTCATCTTACCCTCAAGTTCAAAAGTGAAAACAATTCACTTGACACAACATGACACCCCTTCTCAATTGTGTAATTACATTTTTCCAAAATAACGTCGGAAATCGATAGAAGAACTAATTATAAGAAAAAAATATCAAAAAAAAATACTTTTCAAGTTACTGACCACTAAAGATTCATATATTTTTGGCGTTTTCCTTCGTTTTTTTTTGCAAATATCTCCTAAAATATACATTTTAACGAAAATCATGTAATGAACAAAATAATGTCAATAAAAATTTTAATAAATCGGTATCACACGAAGTGTTCTAGGAAAAATATTAAGCAAGATTTGAAAGAGCAAAGTCGTTTTTTATTTCGTTCAAGATTTAATTGCTGTATTTAAAGCCATCTAGTGTTGAGGTTTTACATTTTCTTATACCCTTATATACAGTTATACCCTTTTTTCCTCTCCGTTTACTGCACTAATACTAGAATCACTTTAAGGATTTTAGATCAAGCTAGACTTACGGTGTGAAAGCAAAAGATTCAGTTTTAAATTTTTATTTTAAGAAAAGTTTATCAAATTTAGAGTTTTTGTAAGCATACTGGAGAATAACATGCTTGAATAAAATTATAAAGCAAACGGCGAGACCTAAAAAATTAAGCGAACTGGCTGGATCAGGCTTTCAGGATAGTTTGTAACTTCTTGCAGAATTTGAAATTGTTTTTCCATGTGAAATCCTTACGAGTTCTTCAGTATAAAATTAAATAAATTATACTGATGATAGATATATACATATTTTTAAATGCATTGGATCCTTTGTTAGGAACTGTTTAATATTTTTTGTTAAGCTAAATATACTTAAGTAGATAAACTCATAAATTGTAATAGATTGATATTATATTATTTAATAAGTAAACGTTGAACTATATAAAAAATATGAAAACTATACTAATAGTTATGAAATAATAACATATTTTAAATGTGATATTTTTGTATATACGTGTTTAGTAAACAAGTTGCACCAGTCTCAAAACAAATATGTTTTAATTAAATAATTTTTATTTAACATATAAATAAATAACTGTTGTTACAAAGCATTTTAAAAAATATTAAATTTATATATATACATTGTTAAAATATCGAACTGTTTTCATAAAAATCTCTATCATTTGAGACCCTTGGATAGACGAATTGTAAAGGTGGATCTGATTGGAATCCATTATTTACTTGTCCATTATCCTGGACAGGCGTTTTACTTCTTTTGGGTGTGTGAATTTTGTATCTTCTCATTAACTCTTGGAGTGAAGCCCATCCAGATGTAGGGGGATTAGTTTTTGGAAGTCCTTTCGGTTTGCTATGAGAATAGGAAATATATGATAATGAACTAAACTTATACTAGTTTCACAGAGAAATCGATCTTATTGAAATTGATCAAATTCATCTGAAATAATTCTACAAAATTATCAGTAATAGAATTCAGCCGAATACTGTCACCACAATTATCATAGCGCATTATTATTATCTAAACAACCTATTGAAAAGTAAATGAAATAGGAGCAGGTATTCTTTTTTTCCTAATTTACATTTTGTTATAAAACATTTAATTTATAAAAAAATAAGAAATGATATCTGTAACAAATAAGTTATTTGCTTTTATTTGAATTTTCTTATATATGAATTTTCTTATATATGAATTTGGGCATGAGGTAGATAAATTTTCAAATTTTCAATAACTATATTCATTTTTTCGGTGGTGTTGTTATTTGGCAGTAATTTGCAAGTCGTCATTAAAATTGTTAAATGTTAAATGTTTTATATATGTAATTGTGTTAAATTAGTTAATTTAACACAATTACATATATAATACCATGTTTCAAAGAGATCGTCTGAGTAATTCTGTATTTAATATTCAGAATTCTGAATATTCTCATTAGAGCATATAGTTGTTTGATATTAAACTATATGCTCATTAGAATATTGACTGTTACTTAATTCAACTGATTGGATATTAATATTTTAGTTGTAAAGATTTTTGCTGTTTAATATTAAAGTAATAATATCTTCATAATATTTTTTTAAAATTAGTAATTAGTAAGTTTGAATCAAAATATTTACCTTTCTCCGAAATCACCTCCGCCAATCGAAATGTTATCATATAACCAAGTGTTGCCTTGCATGTGCTGTTTTGGCTATGAAATACAATAATTGTTTCAAAAATATTATCTGAGGAAATTGTAAATTTCAAATCGGTAATTTGTTTCAAAATAATTAAGCATTGGCTGACTTAACTCAAATCAAATTCATCAAAAATCAAATTTATTTATCCAAAATAATTTATTCAATATTGCATGGAAATATTTTAGAATGTTGTCATTAGTACTTCAGATTGTAGGTAAATAATGATGGCATTTTTTTTTTATTATGAATTTAATGATATTTGTTTGCGTATTGATAGTCAAGAACGATGATGCAAATCTCCAAATCGATCGATTTATCAAAATGTGTAGAAAAATTGAATTGCCGGTGAACTATTTTATTAACCTATACTTAATTGAAAAAAATGCTATGCATTGTTCTTACCATTTTGGTTTTCTCTGAAAGTACAGTAATTGTCGTGATATATGCTATCAAACATGCATTTATAAACCATAAAACAAATCCTCTCATTGCCATTGCCATCATAAGCCCAGCAGCCGTTTGCATTGCCAGAGGCTTACCGCCTAATATTGAGTTTAACACCTGAAAATAGGGTAAATTTGTAACATCTTCTTCTAAATCAGTTTAGGATATAATAGGATATAGTATAATAGGACAATTAGGAATTTAATATAATTTTTGGAATTTTCAAAATTGAATTTTATGTGGGATTGTGAGAAGGCCTTCAGTAGTGTTATTGTGATTCACAATTTGTGAACAGATTTTTTCGTAACCACACTGAACTTTTTAAGAGCACAATCTTATAAAAACTTTTAGGGAAAGGTCGCTGAATTGAAAAGTTTGACTAAACACTTACTAGATTTTAATGCATTTACTAATTTTAGATATTCCAAGAAAATCATAAAAGCAATATTTTTTGCTATACTTCAAGCAAACATTGAAATTACTGTTTACCTACCTATTTCCATCAAGATGATGAATTAATCAGGATCAGATAAAAATCTTCTATTTACTTACCTGAAAATCGTGAATGTGCTGATAATCTAAACCAAAGAATATGGCCAAGATGAAATCCATTATGCAAACAATACTCGTTATAACCAACCAGGCTATGACAATCAATTTACTTGATCTCTTAAAGCGAGTTTTGCCTGTAAATTTTTTGACATTATATTTATAAATGAGTTATAGAAGACAATGATTAAATATAAAGCGATATAGGTATCAATAACTCATCAGACTTACTCAAAATACTTACTCATTGCAAGAAACAATGAAGAGATAAACCAGAAAAAGCTAACAAAGAGATACAACCACATCCAAATATAAACATCTTCAGAAGTGCTCAGTTTTTCTATTTTTGGCATTTGTGTTGGATCAAGAATTGCCACACATTCCTTTTCTGAAACATATCATGATAGGAAAATCAAAAAACTACTCAAATTTTTTAGTAAAAATACATTTATTAATAAAAATTGTTTCATTACGAAGTATTAACTATTAAATATTAAATTAATCTTTTTCTCAAGGCATTTGCAAATTTATATTTCCATTTAATGATTACTACAAATTTCTTTCCAACGCTGATGTTTCTTTGAAGTTTTTCTCTTAAAAAGGCTAAAATACCCAAGTAAAATATCGTAAAAAAACTAAGATATAAACAAACAATGCTATCAAGTTTTGTATCAGCGGAAATTGTGAGAGAATTGTTGAACAACAAGTCAACAAGTATTTGGAGTATATAGATACAAAATTTACGCTATATTTTGTACTAATAAAAGCAAGGCGATCGTGGGGTTGAAACAATTTAAAAATCAGTTAATAAATAATACTAGAAAAATCTACAATCCTTTAAATGCTTAAAAAATCCTATAATACCAGATTTTTCTGTAAGGTAATTCCGTGGAACTGATGGCCAAAACTCAGAATCGTTTGGAGCGCCATGGTTGATTTTTTGAGCATAAAAGAGGTTGCACATTTTCTTATAATGTATGAACATTATTATTAAGAAGCTTTAGTTCTAATAATTCCTAGTGAATTAAGAGTATTAGTGAATTTGATTTTAGTTATTGTTACCTCTAAAATATTGATGATAAAGTATCGTTGACAATGCATCTTTATCAATCGATGTTGCCGGAACCAGACAGCTGTGCGCTATCAGCCCGGTTATTGACAGTGCCATCCATATTAGAGATTGGGGCTGAAAATAATATTATAATTGATCAACGACTTATAAAGAATTTATTGATGATATTTTTTTCTATTCTCTAATATTTTCTGTAATAATATGAATATTCACGATGTCCCAGAACTCAATTGATCCCATGTAGTTTGAAAATTATAAGGTTTTAAGACAGCCTAGACCACCCTAGAGCAACCTTTTTATCCCACTGGCCAATTTAAATTATAAATTTTTAAGGCGGGCCGCACGTAATTTATATATGTATATGTATATATATATATATATATATATATATATACTAGGTGACCAGACAGACGTTATTTTGTACCCATGTCTACAATTTTTTAATATAATATACTAACATTTACCGTTTACCTAAAAATAATGATTATTGTTTTTTATTACTCTTCACGCCAAAATGCATATACATTTATAATATGAGCGATGTTGAATGTAGAATATTGTGGAAAGATTAGTAAAAGATGCAAAGAAATTATATATTAAAAAAAATACTTCAAAATTTAATATCCGAATCTTGTGTTGGCGCCTCCTAAGCGTGCGCTCGTATTTTTCGTATGCATCGCATTAAAGGCCCCTGATTAATACTTAATTTCTGATTTTAAGTGAATTAATTTGTCATAACCTGTTCATATGTGTATCATTCAATCTGCTATACATATAGTGTATTTTATATTATTTTAATTTCTGGCACATCTCAGCTGCTTTTTGGCAATTATAATGTAAACGTTTCATTTTTTTATTTATGATTATAAATTTATTATACATACTCTAATATTGTCTAGGTTCATAAGTAAATTGAAATTTGTGGCAGATGATAGTTTTTGTTTTCAACTTAAACAATGACATATCGTTTTTTACATTTTTTCCATTTATTTCTACATATACATCCCAGCACTTTACAATCACATACATCCTAGAAAATTTCTTTAATAAACTTCAGAAAGTTTAGAAATTTATCCGAATAATCGTTTAGAAGGAGTATTCAGTGAGTGCTTGTAATTTAATATGAACTTCAAATAATAGCAATAAAGCTCAAATTGATTCTACGTTTTAGTTAGAAAACGTTTGTATGTGAAAAAGAAAAGGGCTGTTTTTAGGGCTTTTCTGGCAACTATTCGATTTTTTTTCGCCGTGAGAACCATCCTTGGACATCAACGAACATTTTAAAAAAATAATTGGCCAAATTGGTTCAGGCGTTGTGGGGTTATGCGCTTACCAACACATTTTGCGATTCATTTTTTATATAAGATATACTAGCTGACCACAGCCACATGGAATATTTCTGGAACATTATTATCTAGTATGAAAAATAACTAACTAATTCTGAATATATAAAAATGTGGTATTTAAATGAAAGGGGCAGCTTACACAAATTACTTTGATAATTCACCCACTGTAACGCTAAAATAATAACATTCATTTTTGAATTACGTTATGTGTTAATTAGAGAATCGGAACTCTGAAAAAAATCCAGTTTTCTCTCAAAAACATAAAAACAATTTTTTTTTTTGAATAAAATTGAAGCTTTTTCATAAACTTAAAAATCTGACAAAATTAGCCTTTACAGTCGTGTTTGATAAAATATCTAGAAAAATAATTTGGTTGAGAAATGCTTGGCGGGCCGCGGGTTGCTCATCCTTGGCCTAGACCCGAGCTTTGGTCAAACTGTAACCATTTTTTGGTTATGGTTACGAAACTTGGCAATTCTATTTGATAATTTATTTTAAATTTAATGTATTAAAGAAAAACTTTATATATGACTCACATGGCTCTATATTAAAACTTTTTTTTATCGACAGTCAGTCTTATAGGTTTTGTTCCTGATAGGCCAAGCTTTATTGCAAATACATCGTTTGTGTCGCACATCTGTGATTGACGTTGCCTTTTACCAAATTGTGTATGTCAGACATATACGTTTAACGAGGCTCGTGTAGAAATTCTTAGCACACACATGACTTACATGGCGATTAACGTATTAAACGATAAATTTCAAATTTTCAAAGTTTGTCGACTTGTACAATACTTGTTAATTTCATACTAAAGATTTCAAAACAAATGTTTTTCGTTTGTATTCAGGTATATGACATTCAATATGAGCTTTTTAATCGTCATTGGAGGCACGCGTAATATGTGTAATGACTTTTACATTCTCAATATTTATATTTATATTATTATTATTATATTTTTGCATACTTGTGCGTGATCTGTAATGAAAGCGAAAACAAGGCAATTGCAATTTGCAATACGTTGAATTTACGACATTATAAAAAACCATGACGCATTTGAAAAGCAGTCGGATTGCAACGGTAATTATACTTATGGTTTACGAATCGTTTGGAAATTTCATATTCAGATAAAATTATCGTTTGCAATTAGTGATAACTGTCTAGCAATTAACCATAACATGCTAGAATCTTTCAGCAAACTAAATGTAAATATTATCAAGTTTTGTAGCCAAAAAAACTAACTTATAATTTAAGAAAAATTTCTTATTTCTTACCAACTACATCCAATTTCTCTATATAATGATTTTATAAAACATGAAAAATGGCAGTGTTCCATAAATGCTGAAATGTTCGATGACACTTGTTAAATGCTTGTTATCGTATTTTTAACTTTCTTATTTTAGGAGAGCTTAAGAATTTTGCTAGAAAATCCGATTTGTTAATTTTATATTCTCTAAACGTTTTAATTCAGGCTAAATAGTTTGACACCAAATTTGGAAAAAGTATGTGCGTGTGATAAAAGACTAAACTTTCGACCTTGTTTTCTCAAAAACAGCTGCACCGATTTTAAAAATTTAAAGTCCATTGATGAAACTCGAACTTCCCGAAGTTTATGTTTTCATAAAAAAAGCCTATTTGCTAAATTTATGTTTTCTCGATGTTTCAAGCCATTCTGAATCGAATGAAACTAAATTGGGATAAAGTATGTGTGTGTGTGTGTGAACAATTTTTTTTGGTTCTTAATCGACGTTTGCTCAAAAACGGTTAGACCGATTTCAAAAATTTAAAAGCCATTCGATGTATCTCGATAAGGACTAGCATTTATCAATTTTGCGCGACGATCAGCCAAGCCGTTTCTTTGTAAATAGCAGAAAAGTGAAAAATTTTCGTCCACGTTTTAGCCCGCAAGTGTGAATCGATTTTGAAAATTCAAAAATTGTTCGAAACATATTGGTTGGGAATCGTGCTGACTGGTTTTTTGTTAAAAATTTTTTTTTTCGACGATTTTTATGAATTTTTTTTGACGGTATATATACCATAGTCTTTTAGATTATACTAAAATATTACGGCTCTATAACAAGTCATTTAATTTTAAAAATTCGTCAAAGTTTGCACAAATTACAACGATCGGCTGAGCCGTTTCTTTGTAAATAGCAGAAAAGTGAAAAAAATTTTGTCTACGTTTTAGCTCTGAATCGATTTAAAAAAATCAAAAACTGTTTGAAAGATATTGGTTGAAAATGATACTGATTAGTTTTAGATAAAAATCTACCGGGTCGTATTCTTGATAAATTTATTTTTGAAATAAAAAGTTGAAAATTTTATCTAAGTATCTAAATTTCAATTTCGATTAATTGAGTCAATTCTTACTCATTTCGGGAAGTTCATGCAACTTGCCTTAAGGCTAAATGAGACTTTCAACTAGTTAATTAATTAAATGAAAAAGGTACATAAAACTAACATTTAGTACGCATCATTGACAAAATTTTTGAACCTTTTTATTTAGCATATTTCACTTTTTTGTGCATTGCAGCATTCTTTTGGATTTCATTTGGATAAAGGTTTTTCAAAATAATTTATATATATATATATATATATATATATATATATATATATATATTTATATGTATTTGAAATCAACTAAATTTAATACCCCAGTTTAAGTACTGTTGCAGTAATAATTTATCAACTATACGATTATCAGATAACAATTAAAAGACATTAAGAATTAAGTTATCAGTAATTGTAAATAGATTAGAAATACTTATGGATAAAATTAAATCAATAGAATTTTTAAAACATTCTGTCATAATTATGTTTTCAGAAATGAATTGATTGATATATAATTTGATAATTATACTCACGATCGAAATATATGCGGCTGCTTTTATAACATTATCCTTTGATGATGATCTGGACATTTCTGTTCCTGATTTTCCACGTGTAGTAAACATTATTGTTATCAAATATCAGTATTTGGTTGCACAAATTCAATTTTAGTTATATTAATTTAAAATCATGTCTTTAAATAATTTGATCTTAGTTTCTGATAAGTAAAAAATTATTTTTTTTTAATTTAATTATTTTTGTGCAGCCAACATTGCTCAATTGAAGTGCACGATGATAACTTGTAAAAGAATAATTACTACAAAAGATGTTAACCTATTTAATAAAAATTATTCTTTATACTATTATTTTTATATTTTATCATGTTATATCTGTATGCTATGAAATATTACAATATGCACAAATAATTCGAATTCAGTGCGTTTTTAAAGAAAGGATACCGTTCAGATATTTAGACTTGTACAATATAAATAGAAGGTAATTGCGAGTTGTAAATTGCTTTAAAAAAATTGTCTTTAAAATTTAAGTTATGAATTCTTTTACTGTTTATTAATTATGCATTCCAAACGTTCAGTCGAATAGAACGTATACAGAAGACTATTTTTTTATTTAATGAGAGTGCAGAAAGTACCAATTCAATTAGTAAGATCAATAGGACACACCTTGATAATAATAAATAATTATCTTAACATATATAAAATTGGTGATATTTACAATTAATTAGAGTTAACGAAACTGTCCTTTTATTATATTACAAAAATATAACTTCAATTGATAGCAATATCACCTCAACGTCAATTTATGTTAGATAATTAATTTAACGTACGAGGTTGGCCTGTGATTAATAATATTGTTAGATTAGAAATTTATAACATATTTTCACATTTTGCTCAATATTTAAGTAAGATTCACCAGAAATCACTCTTTTAATAACAGGATATTATAGTGCACTGAACAAAATTATTAATCCAAATAAGAAAATTAACTTTAAGAAACATTAAGCTTTTATTACACATTAACTTTTTATTAATTTATTGTTAAAGAGATTTTTAGAGAATCTTTGCTCATTACAATGTTTCACCTCATACTGTCGTTCCCTATTACTTGTTACATGACGAACAACTAAAATTTCCGATATTGTACTATAAAATATGATGTTATAAAACATTATCTATATTTGATGACTTATCGCAATAATATTTCGTTATTCTAGTGTTTTATCTTGTATTACGAATTTGTGCAGGCACGCATTTAATTGCATTTTCAGATTTCAGATGAATTTAAGATTTTAATCATAGTCAATATTTGGATTTGCTTTGATATCCCTATATCAATATTTGGTGGTTAGTGCTTCAACATTCATACATAAGATATGTATTATATCTATAATATAAAAATGAATCGTAAAATGTGTTGGCCAATTCTTTTTTTAAAATGTTCGTTGAAGTCCAAGAATGGTTTTTACGGCGAGAAAAAATTGAATAATTGCCGGGAAAACTCTAAAAACAGCCCTTTTCTTTTTCACATACAAACGTTTTCTAACTAAAACGTAGAATCAATTAGAGCTTTATTGCTATTATATAAAGTTTATATTAAATTGCAAGCATTCATTGTATACTCTTCCTAAACGATTATTCGGATTTTGATAAATCTTTCTGAAGTTTGTTAAGGAAATTTTCTAGGATGTATGTGATTATAAAGTATTGGGATGTATGTGCAATATTGTAGAAATAAATAGAAAAATTGCAAAAAACATGTCATAGTTTGCATTGAAAACAAATGAAAACTATCATCTGCCAAAAATTTCAATTTACTTATGAAAAATGAAGTGTCTACATTATTATTGCCATTATTATTGCGATAAGATACAGTATATGTATGGCAGATTGAATGAGCGCATGCCTTAGGGGTGCGCACACAAGATTCGGATATTAAATTTTCAATATAGTTTTTTTTTCAATATATAATTTCTTTGCATCTTTTGCTAATCTTTCCACATTATTTTTAAAATTCGTAAAAATTTCACTTTATAACAACAAATGGGAAAGTAAAGTAGAATACATACAATTTTGGACTTTTTAAATAATACAAAATTAAATTAATTTAATATAATATGAAGTACAGTTGTTATGTTATGGTTATGGTGATGTTATACCTTTTAAAAGACTTCAATTTTCAATATAGTGTGGGAATTGAGACTCAACATTATATTAATAGCAGTTCTACATTTAACATCGCTCATATAGTAAATGTATATGCATTTTAGCGTGATGAGTAACTTAAAAAACAATAATTATTATTTTTAGGTAAACGGTAAATATTAGTATAATATATTAAAAAATTGTAGACATGGGTATAGGACAACGTCTGTCGGGTCATCTAGTAGCGAATAAAAAGAGATGCAAGTTTATTTACCCTAGTATGCCTTATTGATTTTGGAAATCATGTTCATCAACACAACTAATTCAAAATACGTATTTAATCAGGGATCGATATTGGCTAATACACTAGCCGAATCATAATTTACTTAATTAAATATTATTGTATAAATTCTAAACGCAATTATTGTAAAGCACGGCTTGTCTTAATTATCTATTTTACAGAAGTTGATCTTACTAAAATATTTTTTTGCATAATGGTTTCTTTTGAATTTTCTAGTAAATTTTACAAAAAATGTGAGTTAGTAAATGAAACCAATATAGTTTAATTCAATTCGTTACATTGATTTTACAAAGTTACATTTTAAGAGTACAAACAATTCGATTGATGATTTTCATTGAATCTTTTGCCATGATTTCTCATTTTACATAGAAAAATTTGGTATTGATTAAATTGAGTTTAATTCAAAATTATCAATACCCTTTTTTATAAAAAAAGTAATTATATTATATAAGTAATTATTAGCGTATTTATAATTATTTAATTCGCTACTGTACCTAAAATATTATGTTTATCTGATATAATCTAATCACAGAAATATTTTCTACGCCTGTTATTACAATAATTTAGCGGAATACATGGTATACGAGTAATATGCACGCATATATATATATTATATATGTATATATATATATATATATATATGTGTATATTCCAAGGTGCAGCGCGCTTTCAAGAGTTTTTTTTGAGAGTGCTTTTTTCATGTTTTCTGGGGAATTAATTATTATAATTATTTTTAATAAAATCAATGAACTTATGCCAGTGCTAGTGAATGAACCTATGTCAGGTATTTAAATTATTGATTATTATTTACTAATTTTTGTTCACTTTTGGACAAAATCACATACTTATATAATTAAGGTGGCCATACGTCGGGGTGAGTCTCGGATTTTCACCTTGTGTCCCGGGTTTTTCTAAAGGCAATATTTGTCCCGGATTTCGATTTTTTGTCCCCAGTCATCCCGGTTTTTCGAAAATTAAAATTAAAATTCATAAAAATAATTATGAAAACAAACGAACAAGTGTTATTTTTTTCAAATTAATTATCAAAAAAATTTAATAGAATTTTATACAAAGCTCATGTCAAAAACTCCATGTCATAATGTCTGTGCTTCTTCCACTAGTACTTTCTGCTCTTAATATTTTTATAAACTACGCATAATATTTACAAATTAATTATATTTCTGTCGCTAAAAAACAATTTACACATAAGTTGGTATATTTTTTGCATCATTCATGCGAGAATAGAAAGTAGATTTTACGTATAAACGTAATGAACAAATATATTTGCTTCTAGTTCGCATAATTAACTTCCCGTTAATGAAATAAAATCGATATTCTTATGTTTTATGATCCCCTGATCATTTTGCAATTATTTTTTTTAAAAAAAAAACATTGCTATGAGTGAACCGATTTGGATGATTCAAATTTGGCAATACCAAGGAAATAACAGTAGCTTTGATGACAAATTTTCACGTGAAGTTATAGATCTCTAATATAACCTCAAGTGAAAATCTCCCCTCGTTGGTATGGGTGCATTTATAATCATAAATATGTCAACAAATACTTCTAAATAGTTAATTAGTCACAACTGGATTGGACAACTACTGTGTTACCATATATTCAAGAAGCCATGTTATAGTCGAAGCGATTAGTGAAATTTTAATTAATAGTATAACAAAGTAAGATTCAACAATTTTAGGTTAATGCAGATAATTTATAAAAAAATGGATAGTATATTGGGTTTCATACAAATATTTGGAATTCTCTAAATACCTAGAACTATATAACAAGTGAGTTTTGAGATCAGAATCTCTTATGATTCACTTTTAGCAAGCATCTTAACTATTTAAGCGACTCTTATGTTTTTTTTGGTCGAAGAATTCAAAAAATCTAGTTTTGCCATAACAACAAATAAACAATTTTAAATATCAGAATAGATCTTTTGATATCATAAATTTTTATAATTATGTAACTTAGATGGAGTTTGGGATATTACTAATTTACAGAGTTTTCTATACTTTTATTTATTTTTCCGATTGGTCTGTTTTGTGGATTTAAGCGACATTCCATTACAATTTTGTCCAAATCAATTATTGACCTGCGATTTGTTTGAATCGAGTTCAAGAAAAAATAATTTCTTAGAAGGAAGGGTTAATATTTGGGGGTCTGCAAGGGACATGATACATTACAATGAAGGATTCGGTTTTTTAATGCTTATTCTGTTAGAAAAGTATTAGAATATATTTGAATGATTTAGAATAGGGTTGAGCCTTAGGCGTTAACGAATGATTATTTATAACTTAGATACAAAATCATTTCAATATAAATTTACTTTATGAATTATCATTCGTATGTTTGATCCTATAGTAATATTTTATACATTGCTTACAGTAATCACGTTTCATTTTTTTATGAATATTAGTGTTTGATAATCGTTTGTATGGGATATTTCAGCAATATGCCTAAAGGCACAATGATATACACACTAGTTTAGCTATTAATTAATTAGGCAGTATTTGACAATGTAGCTAAATGCTAATAATAATTGCATTGTTAACTTGTACAATAAGTTGTCCTGAAACGATCGTATTAATGAATATGCCATAATCTTCACTATTTTTATTCATAACTATATATTTTTATTATTTTCACTTACATTTATGCTATCAAATTACAAGTACTTGTGCAACATAAATATTTTATTATATGTCTTAATTATTTTAATACTTAAAATGTAGTTACGTACAAATATTCAACAATATTTAACAACTATTAACAACTTAGGAAATTGTACTTTGATGTGTCCATAGCTAATTTTAAATTAGCTTTTTTATTTTTAAATTATTTTTTTTATTTTATCATACATTTTTTTTGCAAACTGAAACACCTAAATATGTAGATACATCATGGCAGCTACAAAACAAGAAATAAATTAAAAAATGGTCTTTAGCAACAATTACGGATCCAAATTATGAATGAAAAGGTCGTCTCCTAACTTGAATTTTTTATCTCTGAAAGGAAAAATATTATTATTAGTATAGCATGTGTTTTTAAAATATTTTTTTGCAAGAGAATCACAAGTATTTTGAATTTGTATAAACAAATTAATCTTTATAAATATTTTATTTATCATTGATGAACCAAGATTTGTGGAATTTTTTAAATATATTTCATAATCATAATAATAATATTGTCATCTACAGTTTATTTGTCAAAAGATTCAACAGTCAATTTACTCTTGTTATAATTGCTTTGCAATAAATTATTATTAATGATTGTATTTATAGAACTTGCGGTTGATACATTCATAGCCTTAGGTATACACATAAAGCATAGCAATAAAATTATGGGAAAGTTATAGAAATCTTGTTTAACAATATCACAACTACTGTAATCCGATTAAAATGAGAAATTATTGTTCTTTGATATAATTTCACTCTTTATTTAAAATTGTCAAAAAATTATGAAATATTAAAATACTAACGATTTGGAAAAAATATTGATACCTGATGTTTAAAAACACCTCCATATATTTTTTCTGATAATTTTGTCTTATTTTTAATCATTTTCTAAATAAGGACTTTTATGAGTAAATTTTATGAGTAAAAGGGTTTTTAAAACTGATATTATCCTAGAACGGTGTATTAATTAAAATTAATAAATGACAATTCAATAATTTTAATTTGAGAACAAAGTAACCATATTTTCATGTTATAATTAGTTTCTTGATTTCAAAATTAGATTTCAGTATAGTTTCAGTAATTGCTAACAAACTTTAATTTAATTAATAGATTCGCGGACAGTAAAAGTTTCAGCAAAGTACAAATGGAGAGTCATTATTTTTAAATTGGTGTGATCCGAAATTTGATTAAACACCGTTTATGAGAGTAGTCAGACGAATATGATAAATATTTTAATCTTATTTAGTCTTATATCACGGATGTTGTAGCATCCACGTTAAGTATTACGTTTCTATTTTACGCAATTTGCTTGCTCAAGCTAATTAGTGACTACGGGAAAATATATGATGAAGAATCAATTAGTCATTACTTTGACAGGTATAATAATTACAAAAATTATAATTATATTAAATTAAATTCAAAATAATTGACTTTCAAATTAAATTTGAATGCTTCAGCATCCACGTTATTCTGCATCACAATTAAAATAAATGCTTACAAACGTTTCCAAACGTGTTAAATTATCCTTTCTTCTTTAATTAAATACTAACCGTTTGGTTTTTGAACTCCTACTCCATTTTTTATAATCATTCCAGTCTAAATCTTGAAATTCATCTTCATCAAAATGTTCGTTGTGATGGTTTACTTGTTTTCCACCATGAACATGGACCTTAAAATAAAATTATAATAGCATTTACAATATTCTTAATAAATGGTATATTATCCCTAGTAGAAATGTATCGTGGCTAGAGGGCTAAAAGATCGTGGCGCAATATTCGAATCTTGTCTTTAGATGGACCGGACAATATTTGTTTTCTAAATTATGGAAAATTTGGAAAATTTATGGGAGAACTGTTTTATATGGTTTATTACAAATAAAAAACATGTTTCCCATCTGATTTACACCTCTAATTTTATATTTACACAAATTATACATCATTTTTAAATGAGGGCATAATCGTAGTTTTTTCTGGGCGTCCAAGATTCGTTTCTCCAGTATTATCGAACTTGGGAAATACATGGTATTTATAAGGGTCACGAAAAAAAATAACTTTAAATAATTAATTAGCACCAAAATCATGATTAAAGCTTTTAAAAAGTCATATGCTCGATCGCAATTAATAGTTTGATACATTTTTCTTATAAATTCAATATAAATTTTAAATGTGGGGGTTATGCATTTTTTTTCTGGGCAACCACGATTCGTTTCTTCAGTATTATCGAACTTGGGAAATATGTGGTCTTTATAAGGGTTACGAAAAAAATTAACTTTAAATAATTAATTAGCACCAAAATCATGATTAAAGCTTTTAAAAAGTCATATGCTCAATCGCAATTAATAGTTTGATACATATTTCTTATAAATTAAATATAAATTTCAAATGTGGGGGTTATGCATTTTTTTTCTGGGCAACCACGATTCGTTTCTTCAGTATTATCGAACTTGGGAAATATGTGGTCTTTATAAGGGTTACGAAAAAAATTAACTTTAAATAATTAATTAGCACCAAAATCATGATTAAAGCTTTTAAAAAGTCATATGCTCAATCGCAATTAATAGTTTGATACATATTTCTTATAAATTAAATATAAATTTCAAATGTGGGGGTTATGCATTTTTTTTCTGGGCAACCACGATTCGTTTCTTCAGTATTATCGAACTTGGGAAATATGTGGTCTTTATAAGGGTTACGAAAAAAATTAACTTTAAATAATTAATTAGCACCAAAATCATGATTAAAGCTTTTAAAAAGCCATATGCTCGATCGCAATTAATAGTTTGATACATTTTTCTTATAAATTCAATATAAATTTTAAATGTGGGGGTGATGCATTTTTTTCTGGGCAACCACGATTCGTTTCTTTAGTATTATCGAACTTGGGAAATATGTGGTCTTCATAAGGGTTACGAAAAAAATTAACTTTAAATAATTAATTATCACCAAAATCATGATTAAAGCTTTTAAAAAGTCATATGCTCAATCGCAATTAATAGTTTGATACATATTTCTTATAAATTAAATATAAATTTCAAATGTGGGGGTTATGCATTTTTTTTCTGGGCAACCACGATTCGTTTCTTCAGTATTATCGAACTTGGGAAATATGTGGTCTTTATAAGGGTTACGAAAAAAATTAACTTTAAATAATTAATTAGCACCAAAATCATGATTAAAGCTTTTAAAAAGCCATATGCTCGATCGCAATTAATAGTTTGATACATTTTTCTTATAAATTCAATATAAATTTTAAATGTGGGGGTGATGCATTTTTTTTCTGGGCAACCACGATTCGTTTCTTTAGTATTATCGAACTTGGGAAATATGTGGTCTTCATAAGGGTTACGAAAAAAATTAACTTTAAATAATTAATTATCACCAAAATCATGATTAAAGCTTTTAAAAAGTCATATGCTCGATCGCAATTAATAGTTTGATATATTTTTCTTATAAATTCAATATAAATTTTAAATGTGGGGGTTATGCATTTTTTTTCTGGGCAACCACGATTCGTTTTTTCAGTATTATCGAACTTGGGAAATATGTGGTCTTTATAAGGGTTACGAAAAAATTAACTTTAAATAATTAATTAGCGATTAAAGCTTTTAAAAGGTCATATGTTCGATTGTAATTAATAGTTTGATACATTTTTTTACATTAATGCCTTTAAAGTGTTAAAAATTAAAACCAATATGGGCTCTATATAAATCCAATATTGATAAACAATATTAAAATTGTAAATATTATATTCACATTTATTTTTTCTTTATTATCGAACTTGGGAAATAAGTAACATTTACATTGGTCAAGAAAATAATCAATTTTAAATCATCAATTAGCGCCAAAAACATCAATGGTAACTCTTAAAAAACATATTTTTGATCAGAATTAATTAATTAATAGCTAAATTAATTAAATCCATTATTAAACGTAAAGATCTGGAAAAATTTTCATTTTCGATATTCGTCTCATTACTATAACTACCCTACGGGAAGTTAAAAGAGCAATAAATAATTTAACTATATTGTATTTATTTATTAACTATATTATTTAACGATATTGTAAGTATGCCATCATTTAGTAAACAAAACAAAAACAAAATTATAGAAGATTATAATAGTGCAAAAGTATCAGAATATATATATTAAATTTAAATAATGTGAGTAAACGAGAAAAAAATGTAAACAAAATGTTTGATTAAAAAACAAAACTTCGAATAAAATAAAAGTTAAATAATAACATTTTGTGATTAGTCACATGACTTGCTTAAATTTGTTTTACCCTGGTTTGGTATGTATTAATATTATTTAAATCTGTTATATCTGCTAATAATATATCGATTTATATTTATAAATTTAGACGTTTTATATTTATTCATAGAATAAAAATTCTGAAATTGCATCATATATACATGTATGTATGACCATACCATATATATGTACGAACATCTGTTTTTGAGAAACTACTCAAGAGTGTCTCTTCTTTCTTTCATATAACCGACGTTTGTATAAGACTATCTCACTTCGTGTACGATGCGAGTCCTTTCTTCTATGCGTGTCCTTTGTCCTACGACGAAATATTCTACCTGACTGTGTCAGTTGTGGCCAAAATTATTTTATACGTATTTTATGAACAAATATTATGTCATTGCACTTTTGTTTTAATTACATATTCTTACATCTTCTTGATAGCAATTATTATTTATATTACTATACTAGTTTATTATTTATATTAATGTTATTTAAGAGTAAAAGTTTAATTAAAAAATTAACTTCAATTCAAACGAAGATTTTTTTAAATTTATTATTGTGTACATAGAAAAGAGTGTGATTATAAAAAATGTTTTTTGGTTAGTTCTTGATGAAGGAAAGAATCCATAAGCCCAAAACGTAGAATAAAATAAGTGAAATATTAATTTTGTTTTGTGAAGATAAAATTTATTTTATATAATTCAGAAAAAAAATCAATAATAAATCTAAATATTTAAAATTTTATAAATATAAACATATTTGATATAATAATAATTAATGGCGTTTTTATTAATTTCGTTTTGAACATTTTCTAACTAGCGTTTCACAGATTATGTAATTTACTAACTATCTCATATTGAAATGAATGAAAAAAGAGTTATATATAAACTTTGTTATATATAAAGTTTTTTTTAATGACTACTACACTGAATAAACTCATAACGACAAATTAATGAGCGTATACTTCGTAACATAAAATACAAAAACATAAAAACCTGTCAGAACCGCCCTTTGATTAACAATGCTACACCTACACCATCAAACAAAGCGCAAGCCAAGCAGAGTCTCGTAATTTTCAGTAGACTGAAATTTGTTACGCAGTGCGTTTAGCAATTCTTGTTGAATTTAGAATTCATTATAATATTAAAAAATATTCATAAAATATAGTAAGTCTTAGTTCGTGAATTTTGAGTGAATATTTAGTGAATAATAAAATGATCTATGATATCAAATATGTAATAATTTGCTAAAAACTTATTTTGTGAACAGTTTATAATTAAAATTAAGCGGTTAAATAACATAATTTTGAGTTTTATATTTAAAGCACGTAAGTATATTTATTACTTATATAAATCAACATACATATTTAGTAAACAATGATGTATTTTATATATTCTAGATTGACTAAATTGAAATGGATGTAAAATCAGCTGTAATATAAAAACTATCACATAGCAAGAATGGATTTGGTAAAAGGTAATAAAAATATTAACAAACTTATTAAATGAAGACTTTTCAATAACTTATTATCGCTTTTGAATATTTGGTATTCGTATTTCCAACAATAGTTTTTTTGTTTTAATTTAAAACTATAATTGTGCTGTTTTAAATTAATGTTAAAATTTTCTATTTACTGTATTTTTAATTATTTCAGATTTGACTGTGATGGAGTTCTAGAAAATATGAGTTTTAGATAAACTACAATTATATTTACTGCAAAATAATGCCTGAAATGTTTTTTTTGCTAAAAGCTAAGTAATTGAATTTATGAGTTTATAAAATCAATATATTTCGAAAATATTGCTATAAAATATTAATAAATTTTATCTTATTTCAGGTGTAATCATGATCAAATTCAAGAAAATGTTAAAACATGTGTGAAAATAAAAAAAACATCGAAATAATTAAGTCTGCAAATTGTTTGAATGGCTTGGTCTTTGTACAATTACGGCGATAGGATTAACAAAAATTATGATTATGATTTATCATTAAAATCCTCTAAATTATTATAATAACTGAAAATATTTTGATTGTTTTGTATCTTGTTATCATAAAATAATGTGTAAATTGTTAATAAAGATATCAAGATTCAATACATAAACTATTTAAAAATGTATGTATGCATTTAGAATAAATAAACTTTCATTATCAATGAGTTAAATACTGTTTTTCTATATAATTTTAAATAATATTTTTAAATGTGGGTTAAATAATAATTATGAATTTGGGGTAAATATTGTTTATTTATATTGAGCTTATATTGGTTTTTTTATATAGGGTAAATATTGTTTATTTATATTAATCTTATATTGGTTCTCAATATTGAGCTTATATTGGTTTTGAATGGGATTTTAATATTGTTTATCAATATTGGTTTTATATGGGGCCTTTATTGGTTTTGATATTGGATTTATATGGGAAAATGTTAACAGAATAATATTATAGCAATATTGGTAAACAATATAGAGCCCATAAAAAGTACAATATTGCGCCACGATTCGTTTCTACTAGGGATAATGACGAAAATTCAAGTTTTGTAAGATTCATCAATCTTATATTTCTAGACTGCGCACATTCACAGCCTAAGGCACCAATATAAAATACGATTATTCTATTGCGGGAAAGTTAACTGGTTTAATATTATAATGCAATGTTAAAAATATAGCAGATTATATGGTTGAGTAACTATACATTTTCATTAGTTTTCTGATTGACAACATGTTAACATTATAGATTCAATCTCAATCTTGACGAATAAGCTTGACGAAAACCACAAAACTTTATTTTTAAAGGCTTCGTCATGAATAAATTAAATATATAAATATATTTACAAGGATTTTATCTGCTGTTTTCAGTATGACTTTACTCTAAGACGTTATGCGCATAATTCAGATAGCTTTTGTTACAACGTATTTCTACTTTAAAACTGAATTGCGCAAAAAAGATAAAACATTGGTTTTTCATACTATGTGAAAAAATTTTGTAATGTGATGTGGAGAAATCAAGCAGGTTAGCCATGTGAGAAAAACAATTGGACTTGTCATTTATATTTTTCATTCAGTAATATTTTATAATGAATAAAACTTATATATTTTTATACGATGGGAGTTTATACTTTCATAACATTACTACTCTCACATTGGTGATCCCGACGTGATCAGATGAAGACAAAGAAGGAGCATTTTTCGAGGATCTAAGAAATATAGATTTTGACGCAGCACCATAATCACTGGCCTTCAGAGAAGACTTATAAGGTACGTCCAGTCCTCGGTTCATCATAGTTAACGCACTTACTACCTGAACCGGACTTTCGTGGTTACCCATTTGGTATACCCAGACCTCAGTGTTTATTGCTGACACAAAAAATAATTTGAAGCCTAGACTTCATTGGAATGCAATTCAACCTCTCCTTGTCCGGTTAACTCAACAAATCGTCTTTCGATGCTACCTCCTATTGTCGGCGACAGAGACGAGGCAAAACAAAATGACATAAATTGTTTATTGGATCTCACAATTCTGGACTCTTATGTTAAAGAAACCAATGATCCTGATTTGGATAAAGAGCCAACTTCTTTCTCTGATTAGAACCCATAAATAACGCATAACATAAGATACGAATGCAACGCCTGCAGAAATGGAAACTGTATCCATAAAAAACGCATTCTAAACATTAAGTTTTTCTGATATAACTAATACCAATTAAATCGATGCTGAATCTTGGAAGTTCACCGACAGTGATTACGTTATTATCAGAAGAAAAAGACATGCTATGATTTTAATATCCCCGTCATTTAGGAAAAAACCTTAGAATCAACACGACGATAGTTTCTTCTGTGTGGTAAACATCAATGGAACAAATTCAGGCAATAGAAGCAAATGGTTATAAACCACAACCCTAATGGTAATACCTACACAACTACTATCTATGCTAATGATGAACAACTTAGAATCAACGTTAAAAGTGAAGGCACGAAGAATTTAAATTTAATATATTTGAAGCAATTGATTTGAATTCATAACCCGCACTCTTATTCAGAACAGTTTTTGAAAAATTTTGGAGATGTTAGCGAAAAGCAGGGCGAGAGTATCCACTAATACGTCAGGACTTTGGAGGAGCGATATCAAGGAAGGTAGGTCATTCACATGATGGCTGATAACTATTGGAGCTTATGACAATATCAGTCAGGTCTGATCCATGCCATTTTGAGGTCAAACTTGCATATTGGCATAACTAGAGCTGTTAGCAAATTTGTTTTGGTAAGTGGCTAGAACGACTGAACATGGATCAGGGGTCCCGGGTTCGATAGCCACTTCGAGCAGCCTGTTGTCAGGCAGCAGTGACAACGATTTTTATTTGGAATATAGATAACAATATGTTTCCAAGTGAAAACAGCCCTAATACGGCATTGCTGCAGCAATTAAATACATCACTATTACAGTAATTGTAATAATAAAAATTCAGCACATAGAGATGAGACAACTGTTTGGGTTGCCATCTATAATAAAAACAAACGTAGTTGGTAAGATATAATCACAACAGCTCATAGAACACATAAGTTCTGATCGCTGTTCAAATAAAATTAAAAAAAATTGTAAGTTCGTCATTGTAAGTTAAGGGGTTAATTACTTGTGTATGACGATTCGCCTATCAGTTTCTATTCTTTTAGGTGCTAGCAAAAAAGTGAAAATTTTATCAACTTAGCAAAAGAAGTGCTAAGCAAAAAAGTGAAAATTTTATCAACTTAGCAAAAGCAGTGCTTATAAAAAAGTGAAAATTTTATCAACGTTTTCGACAAAATTCCTGAACCCATTTTGACAGTACAAAAGATATCATTTAGAAATCGTGCTGGTTTGTATGATGATCGGGAAGTTCATGCAACTTGTTCACTAGATTATTATTTATGATTGATAAATTTTTTATTAATATGATGTAAATACATGCCTTGACTGGAACTGGTACTTTAACGGTGATGGGAATCGGAACTGGCACCTTGACTGTTTTGACGTGATGCCGATGGCGCGTTATCACGTGCGTATGAGACTTGACTGGCACGTGGATACGCACTCTTTCTCTGTAATTGACACATGCATTTAATTTATTACTTTATTTCTATTTAATTGATATATGTTTTCACGCTTCGAGATGTTTTTCATATGTTTTTATTGATGCTGTATCAGTAATATTAGTAGTTGGTCGTAAAATCTGAGTGCGTTAGGTTTAACATGTGTTTTATTTAATGCAACTATGCTAGTCAAAGAAATCAAATTGATATTCCATCCTAGATATATTCTTTGTGCTCGAAAAACATAACTCTCCTAAGGATTAAATTGTTAGCAAATTCTATACAAATCAATGACTAATCGTATAAGCTGTGTTATATTACACGATCATAAGCTTTTGAGATTAATAATACATTTATATTATTTTTATTAATGCTGATTCTTTCACTGTATATACTTATAATGAATTAGTTTAACAAGCCAAAATATTCACAGTATATAAAATATTCATAGGATACAGTAATTTATGATAATAATAAGATGTGCTAATTAGCAATTTTTTCGATACGTTTTTCGATTTCTAATATTTTTATTATAAGTGATTATATTTTCGTAAGTTATTTTTGCTACCTATTTTGATGGTGTGACTAAAGCTGGATGATTACTACAATAATTACCACCAAGAACTCCTCATTATAATTTAGAAAACGTTAGAAACATATGTTTTTAGTTCACAAATATACGTTTTAGATCAAAGATAAAGTATTAAGTACAGCAACATCATAATTGTAGTAAAAATATAATGTTGTACTAAGGTTTTGGTGCTTTGAATTGATATATTCCTCAAATTCCCCCTCTTAATCTTCAATTTTCAGATAGTTTTTTTTAGAAAATTGAGAATTTATTAAGTAATAATGCTACAAGAAGAAAAATAACCACAAAAGAGTTGATTATTGCTATTCATTCTACTGTGCAATACTTGACCGCGATTTATATTCATTTTATTTCATCAGTTTATCTACGTTGGAATTATCTTTCTTTACATTTGGTTTTAGTACACTATAGTATAGTAACTATACTATAATGTATGTGTTATACTGTAATTGTACTAAACGAAATGTAGAACAAACAAACTAATAACTAGTGGTGTATGGCATTATGCCTTAAGGCAAATTGCTGGATCTTTAAGTATCGTAACGAAATGTTCGAGCAATATTAAAGTTTTCAAATAGATTATTATAAATATTGTAACATTGTCTAATATTTATAAGAGTTATATAAACTGAATAGCAAAATTGAAATTATTTGTTTAAAGTATATTAGAACTTCAGTCAGAATTAAAATTAAAGTCTGATTTATATTTGATATACATATTTTCGATTTTCGGCCCATTACTATAACTACCCTACGGGAAGTTAATAAGTATTAACTATGAAATCTGTCTTGAGTCCAAAAATAACAGAATAACACTTAACGTATTTCCATATAACTCTAAATTCTAACTAATTTGCTTTTTTATAAAATTATTTTTTATAAAATTTATTTAAAGTTTATTTGATTTATTGCAATGGAGATTCTAGAAGAATTTGAAAACTGTAGTAAGAAAACTATTGATAATAATAATGAATTTTTTTGCTTGAAGGCAAGTTCGTATCTTACATAATATTTTATAATGGAAAGAGTTATATTTCAAGACTTTTGAATAATACTTCATATTTCTTAGCTTAAAAGAAATAGTAGTTAATAATCAGAAACTAGATGTACAAAACTATGGTTTGATATTTTTAGCGCAGTTGATTTAGTTTTATGCTATTATGGAAACGTTAAGCTTTTATATTCCATATAAAAGATTAGAAATCGAAATTTCACGATAATGTAAATATATTTATAAGATTTATCATCCAATATAGCACGAAATGAAATCTATATGGCACTCAATATACAATAATTACTTTGGGTGATTACTTTCGTTGGAACGGATTTGAGTTGCAATATATAAAACTTGTTTTACTTATTTCGAACCAATAATTTTCTTAATTAGATAGATAAATAGAAACAAATTGTGTGTCTTTTTTATGGATTCAAATATTATCACATTTTGAATTGACATTTATAAGCATTTTCGTTCAGTACTTATATTCAGAACGATTTTATTTATGCAAATAACTAATTGAGCCTTTACTGCTTTGAAAATCAGACGTGGACTTAGTACATATAAACATACATTTAATTTTTTTACTGTGAACTAACTAGGTACTGATACAGAATTATTTATTAAAATCATTATTAACTTCCCGTAGGGTAAGTTATTGTAATGGGCCGAAAATCGGAATTGAAAATTTTTACATTTCTCGACGTTTTGAAGGTTTTTGAACGTTTTGGCATACCTCAGAAAAAATGGATGTGTGTGTGTGTGTGTGTATGTGTGTGTGTGTATGTCTGTATGGATACAAATTTCCAGTCACGTTTTAGGGCGCACGGATCAACCGATTTGAATGGTTCAAAAAACATTCGATTCCTATTGATAGGGAAAAGAGCTGATTAGTTTTTGGCAAAGGCAGGTCCAACCGTTTCGGAGATACGGAGCAAAGAGTGCAGAAAATAGAAATCGAATTTTTGAGAGAACGGAGTATCCGATTTGAATCATCTAAAAAACATTCAGGGACCGATTCTGCCGCAATGTTATGATAAGGTCATGTTATGAAGAATTTTCCATAGTAATATAGACAAAAGTTATGCGGTTGGTGTTCAGTCAGGCGAATTTCTCAGGTTTTCTCATACAAAACATAATCTAAAAGCCGCACAAATGTCAAAAAAACGATGTTAGATAAGTGTGTGTTTCTGTTTCCTCTTAGGTAACATACGAGTGACGTTGCAGTTTATGCTTAAAACGCCGGAATGAACAGCAAATACATGATATTTTGACAGCATTCAGTATGATTCATTCGCATAATGTATGGGGAGTCGGAGCGTAACATGCCATGCCGTAACATTTCTCTGTTATGCGCAGAATCGGTCCATCAATTAGTAATGATTGGGAGAAGTGTTTATTAGTTTTTGGCAAAGGCAGGCCCAGCCATTTTGAAGATACGGAGCTAAATATGTAAAAAATGGCAGTTTTTGAGAGAACTAAGCGTCCGATTTAAATGATTCAAAGAACTTTATGCTTGTCTTAACAAAATAATTGATTTTGTAAAAAAAATTTTGTTCCAACTTTTTTTTTTTTTTTTTTTAGTTTTTTGTATATCGAAAATATTTCAGATTTTATTTTTAATTCTGACTATTAGTTCTAATATACTTTATAAATAATTTCAACTCTGCAATTCAGTTTATATAATTCTTATAAATATTAGACAATGTTACAATATTTATAGTAATCTATTTGAAAACATTCAGTATTCCTCGAACATTTCGTTACGGTACGGGAAGTTCCAGCAATTTGCCTTAAGGCACGATGCCATAATTGCCTCAAGACAGAATTCCACTTACAGCTAGTTTAAATTTAATTATTTCTAACATATTAACTCACCGTCCTGGATTTGGATGACTTGAGCATAAGTTTATCACCAGCATCAACAGCAGAATTTGCTGTATAAATAATTTGTATTTTGTTAGAAAATTATCACTTTGATTTATTATTTCAATATCTTATTATTATTTTATTCTAATTGTTTTAATATTTTAATTTATATATTTTTGAATTAACGCAGACGATTCATATCAATTTAATTTAATATTTCTTATGCACATGTTTTCAACATGGGAAATAAGAAAGTTTTGAAATAACAATATTTATAAGTTATATCTTGAACTAATATATGATGTATATTGTGAAAAAATTAATTTTTGTTGTCAGCTATTTCATTCGAAATATAATTCAAGTTTCAGCGAAAATTGGAACACACTATTATCAAAATATGTCTGTGTGATTTTTTTTGAGAAAGTGTCAAACTTTTTGCTTTTTCTTATTCCTTTACTTATTATTCAAAGGCATAATTTAAACTTATTATTTAAAGGCATATTATTTAAATGAAAATTTGACAAAATGTTTTAGCAAGAGAAGAAATAAATAAAGAATTTTTTTTTGGTTGCATCTTCACGTATTTCTAATTTAATAACCATAATTTTGAAAAATTTTATAATTTAGGCATTTTAAAACTATGCTATTTTTAATAGATTACAAATAAATAAATTGATATATACTTACAAATATGCTGCTATAATCCATAATGTAATCCTTTATTAAGAATTAATTTTCTACACTTGCACTCACATTCAATTAAAATAACAATATTTTTTTATTCTTATTAATTCATTTAAATGATATAATTAGTTGGATATATAAACAATTTTTTATGTTTATTGTGGTTTGATATAAGAAAAGTATTAAAAACTAATTTCACTTTTCTTTAACACATACAGATTAAATTTTATCCATATACGTATATTAGGAAATATTATGACTTTATTTATGTTCTTGTGTGTTGGTAAGAATTTCGACCTTTCTCTTTCGAAATGCAAGTTTTGTTTAAAGTGTCGTTTGGAGCGAACGTGCTTTATAAACTAAGATGGCGAAATTTATACATTTCCCTACCCCGATCAGAAATTTTACCCATGGTGTAATTCATTACTCTACTTTAGGTATCTAAAGAGGAAAATTTATGGTAGGATGGGTAGACGAATTGATAATTAAGTTCCAGTGGTAATAGAGCAAACTAAAAAATGGAGCAGTAATTTCTTGGTAATATTTTGTAACTTTGTCGTTTCTTCGAATGAATGGATGTACGAGTATATAGGATATTTATGTATGAACATGTAGATATAATTTTTTCGAGATAACGAATCAATTATTTGGAAAAATTATTAACGATGATTATTTTAGATAAGGTTTCATAGTTGCGGAGAAACACGTACAAACTATCCATTAGATAGACGATCAAAAATAATTATAGTTTATATATGATTAGTTGAAGTGATAATTCAGCAGTGAAAAATAATTTAAATAGATTTTATTTTCAAATTGTGTTTCTTATTAGAAATTATCAATTCTTGCTAATCCTTTTTATCCTTTGGAATATAATGTTTCACATAGAAACTGAAAAAAGTATTAGAGTAGTGCGGGGCTAAAAAGTCTGTGGATAGAAGGGTTCACCACCGATATTTCAAAAATAAGTAATGTTAAGAATTTTTTACAATAATATTTGAAAGTAGAGAAAAAAAGATGTATAACCAGCCATCACCTTTTACGGTAATGTTTGAAGAGTTCACCACCGATATTTCAAAAATAAGTAATGTTAAGAATTTTTTACAATAATATTTGAAAGTAGAGGAAAAAAGATGTATAACCAGCCATCACTTTTTACGGTAATGTTTGAAAATCCATACCAAAAGTAATATCTTCTGTTGTTAGTTTTTTTGGTTGTGAGCGCTGTTGCTTAGTTTACGAGACCATAATATAATTATATACGTTATTTAATTGTTTAATGAGATGCGTTGTTAATTTCAAGTTAGATTCCACAGCTTTTTTTATGTAACCTCTATAAAAACTTACACCTGGGTGAGGTAAAAAGGACCAACTGACAAAGGTGTAAAAAATAAAAAAGTGCAAATAAAAAGTAAATTAAGTTAAGAGATATATTAAATAAATAGTTATTCAGTCTCTGCTGATGAATATTTCTGACGAAATACTATATCAAAGTTATATTCAGTGTTATCTCTGTAACAAAATTACCCATGAGATTTATATTTAGCGTTGGTTGACTAATGTAGCTATTATTTCGTAAAATTCCTTTAAAATTAAAAATGAGACGTTGGACTTGTTTGCCCACTGGCCTGCCTATGGCGTAAAAAGGACCAGGAGACAAATTTTTGGGAAACAGCAATAAAAAAACGACGTTTAATTACGACGTTTCGGAACTAGATACGTTCCATTATCTAGTTTTTTTTGTCAAAAAACATTTTTTATATAGAATAACACCATTAATAACTAGGAATACATAATATTAAGCATTTTTTTATCAGGCAATAGATTGTGTACTAGACAAAAGTAAAGAAAATTTTATACAAAGGAAAAAATAAAAAATAAAATTAAGTAGCAAAAATCATTTACCTACTAATATTGCAGAATTTTTGCTACTCATTTTTATGTTTTATTTCGTTTCTTTACTTTTGTTTGGTACCGTTATAAAAAAATTTCTTACTTAATATCCTGTATTCTTCGCCAGTAATAGTCTATAAAATAAATTGTTTTTGATAGAAAAAAAAAACTGATGATAGAACGCATCAAATTCCGAAACGTCGTAATTAAACATCTACAAAGAACAAATTGTTTTTTATTTATTGGATTTTTTGTTCAAAAAAGATACACACACACACACAGATATATATATATATATATATAAATATATATATACATATATATAAATATATATATATATATATATATATAAATTATTTATATCAATCATTATCAATAGATGTTCAATTACATATCGGAATCGTTTTATTGTAAAATTAAAAATAATACTGTATGAAAAATGAGATTAGTGTTATAAACAAATATAACTAGTTTGCAAGTCGAGCATATTGCTTAATAACTTGTAATACCGACTTTTATTGTCGATTATATCTTGAAATATGATGGAAATTAAAACTATTTTTAATCTGAGTTCTGTCAATTTTATTACGTATGAAAATACATGACGGTTGCTATTTTTTGAGATTTTTTTTAAGTTATCCTTAGTTTATGCGAATGCGATAGAATTCATTCTTTTCTTTTTTTATCGGATTTGTGCCAATTTTTATGATACCACTTCATCACCCGCTAGAATTAAAACCTTTGATCGTTTTTAATTTAGAATTTTTGTTATTAATTTCTTATTAAATTCTGTATTAATTTTTGTTATTAATTTCTTATTAAGTTTTGTATTAATTTTTGTTATTAATTTCTTATTTAGTTCTGTGTTAATAACTTTTGAAATTACCTCTCCAGACTAGAATACCTTTCAAAATGAACTTGAAATTTGAAACAGTATGCGATTTATTGAATGTTTTGTTAGTAACATGCTCAATTTTGGACAAGTTTAATTTTTCGGTATCCTAACATTCAAAATACTACTTGATTTTTATAGCATATGTTTTATTTAAAAAGGTTCTAGAGAAATCCCTATTAGTCTCCATTAATCTCTCTGCGAACAATAGAACAGTGATATTAGATTTAGACCAATGCATTTCCCCCGTAGGGTAAGTTATATTAATCACAAAAAAATGAAAATGAAAATTTTTGCATATCTCAACGTTTCAAAGGTTTCTGAACATTTTGGTACACCTTAGAAAAAAAAAATCAAAATTTTCAGGAAAAAAAAATTCATACGCGTTATTGTAATTGTAAGAAATATATGCTCAGATGGATTCATTTAGAATCTCAAACATTTTCAAGTGTCACTGTATATTATATGAACAAATTAGTATATAGTTATTAATTATTAATCAATATTGATTGATATTTATTTGCTGGAATATTTAATTTTGGTACGGAAAGTTCCAGCAATTCGCACGTTGTCGTTGTCGTGCACCGCTAGTTGTATGTTTCATTTTTCTGAAATTTAAGGCAACAAATAAGAATTTTGCAATATTTGGTAAATGTCGAATTGTATAAAGAACGATTTAAATGCTAGAAACTCCTATAGTTCTCGATAAGTTGTTTAGTGACAAGAAAACTGCGCAGAATTTAGCATTAGCCGATCGAGATTCTAGAGATCACTGTTTGCTCGCATTAACTTTCTACGCGAAACTGGACTTTACAAAATCAAGAGCGAACTCATTTATTTTCTCATTTCGGAGAGCCATGACGTCGATATAGCAATGATATATGTTTATATACCTCTGATTGTAAATGCATTTATTATAAGTGATGTCATTTTACTAATCACTAAATTGTTTGTGATAATATATGGTATTGAGATTTATTGCTATCAGTGATCAAGATTAACATATCCCGTTCACTAGTTAGCGAAACTAAACTAAAATAATAAATTCCTTTGGGAAGGCAATTTGTTATTAAAAAAAACTAGTGGTGTATGGCATCATGCCTTAAGGCAAATTGCTGGAACTTCCCGTACCGTAACGAAATGTTCGAGGAATATTAAATGTTTTCAAATAGATTATTATATATACAGTAACATTGTCGAATATTTATAAGTATTATATAAACTGAATTGCAAAGTTGAAATTATTTGTTTAAAGTATATTAGAACTTTAGTCATAAATAACATTAAAATCTAAAATATTTTCGATTTTCCAAAAAAAAAAATTCTTTGAGAAAATGGCAGGACCTGTCTTTTGCTAAAAACTAATCACTTCTTCTCACTAATCTCTTCTATAAATTGAATGTTTTTTAGGTTATTCAAATCGGATACTCCGTACTTTCAAAAACTCGATTTGCATTTTCTGCACTCTTTGCTCCGTATCTCCAAAACGGCTGGACCTGCCTTTGCTAGAAACTAATCAGCACATCTCCTTATCAATAGGAATCGAATGTTTTTTGAACCATTTAAATCGGTTGGAAGCGTGGACGAAAAATTGTATCCATACACACACACATTCATTTTTTCTGTGGTATGCCAAAATCTTCAGAAACCTCCAAAACGTCGAGAAATGTAAAAAAATTTAATTTCGATTATTGGACGATTAAAATAATTTACACTACGGGAAGTTAAAAAATAATGATATATCTTGAGAAAAATGGTATCTCTCAGGCATAATGTAAAGTTGTGCTCTCTCCAAAAACATTTTGAAAGAGTTTTTTAAGATATAAGATTATTGATTTTAAGACATTTTACCTTTATTCTGTATACCATGTATACCTACCGAAATTGCCGATGAAACAAACGATTAAGTCTGTTATAGTGTTTTGATCCGCGGGAAAAATGACCTACCAGCCTACCACTGATATCTCAAAATCAAGTGAAATTAGAATCTTTCAACAACAATAATTGAAAGTAGAGGGAAAAAGATTCTGAATTCTTACGACGTTGCTATCGGAAGATAAATGTCAATGTTTGAAAATCCATACCAAAAGTATTTTTTAACGTTGTTAATTTTTTGTTGTTTAGTTTACGTATACGTTTTTAACTGTTTTATAATATAAGGTGTATTGTTAATTTTAAGTTAGATTTTTTTATATAACCTTTATGAAAGCTTATACGTGGGTGGAGTTAAAAGGACAAAAACAATTAAATACTAAGAAACAAAATGTTGAAAACAGCAATTTTACAAGAAATAAATTAAATAATGTCCCCAAAAGTTAATATTTTGCATTGGTTTAATAATGTAGCTATAATTTTGTAAAATATCTTTAAAATTAATAATAAGATATTGGACCCGTTTGCCCTCTGCCCGCTTATGGGGTAAAAAGGACCATGTGACAAATTTTGGAAAAACAGCAAAAGAAAACACATTTATACAATGCTGAATTACAATTAACTATGTATTATTTGTTGTGATATAATTAGTTTGGTTTTCACAATGTAATTGGCCAGTCATATTGGGCTTTTGTGTCCCGTCCTACCCTATTGTTAATTTCAATCGTTTATTTAATTAATATTCGTATATAAATTGAAAAGTTTTAGTAAAATATCTTTATGTATAATGCCCCGTACTACCAGTATCATAATTTTTCACCATTATGTGAAAGATTTACTACAAAAATTTGATATTGCATATTTTCTATATTTTAGTAACATAAACATATTTCATCACATAGCCATATATTGAGCCCGTGGTATATTAGATAAGAAAGTGGGCTACCACAAATTAGTACGACGTTCAATTCCAACCTTGGCCAGCTCGATATCAAGCATCTAATTTCTACTTGAGGTGATAGTTCCCAAATATGAACTCAAGGGGAAACCACCCTTTGTTGTTATAACGTATCTATATAATATGTATACATATATATTATACAATCTATAGTTCACGCAGAAATAGGAAGAGTGGTTGACTGCTGGGTTGTCCTTTCGAAAAAAAATTATAGGATAGGATGTAATACAGCAAAAACAATGCGTGGTTCTGCTCGCTGTTAAAAAATATCTTATAGCTATAAAATGTATTACATAATATATTCAACTTATACGTGATTCACAAAGATCACAGTATTTTAAAACAGTTTATGATTTCTGCATGTATTATAAATGTAAAACACACGCATTACGCATAAACAATATTCTTGTTATCAGACGTAACTACGTAAATTTCTCTTCAACGAAATTACGCAATATGAGAGAAGCTCATAAAAATCTTGTAATAAACATAAAAGAATAATAAATGCTAATTGTTAAACTTCTAATTTAATGAGGGAAATGTTCATATAATGGTAAATTTATTATGCAAGTCGTAATTTCTCCATCCGTGTAGGGAAATAATATATTTATGCGTATATAAGAAGTATGATATATTTAAAATTCATGATTAAGCACATATCTACAAATCTTGAAACTAATTAATTCATTTACTTCTACCGATTTCTCTTGTACTGTAAATAATCAATCAAATGAACAACTCATAAGTGTGCAATCAGTGTAATATCAGCCCATTAATTACTTAAATATTTCTGCTTAAATACACACAAAATATGTTATATGAGGAAGCATTTTATTTACTTTTAATGTATAATGTTTGCAATTAGTTTACACCTGTATTTGACATTGTATTAACTTCCCGTAGGGCAAGTTATAGCAATCGCAAAAAAATCGAAAATGAAAATTTTTATATTTCTTTACATTTCAAAACCTTCTGAACATTTTGGCATATCTAAGAAAAAATGGATGTATGTGTGTGTGTGTGTGTTCGGATACAAATTTTCGTCGACGATTTCGGGAACACGGATGAAGCGATTTGAATAATTAAAAAAACATTCGATTCGTTATGATAAGGAGACGTGCTGATTAATTTTTGGCAGAAGCAGGTCTGACCGTTCCTAAGATATGGGGCAAAAAGTGCCAGAAACGGTAACTCAGTTTTTAAGATAACGGAGCGTCCGATTTGAATAATGCAAAAACTTGCATTTTACGTGTAAACAAGATAAAAAACTGATCAAATTTTTATGACGGTAGGGCTAGCGGTTTCGGAGATCATTAGACATATGCACATCAAATTATCAGATATCTTATAGAGTTTTTAACAATAAGTATGAATTTTTGTTTTCATTCTTATGGGTTCCGTACCAGTGTTTATCCGTTAGACGGCGACGCGGCGCTTACGCGCTTCGATATTTTGTCTCTATGCAGTTAAAGCAGTACGATTGCTTTGAAATAAAGTTCAGATTTTCTAAAATATTTCAAAATAAATGTTTCTTCAAAAAGTCTTTTTTTTTCAAAAAAAGTAAGTTTTTGTTAAAAATTTATAGTTTCTCAAAAATCTAATTTTTTCAGAGTGAATTTTTTTCAAAAATGTTAATATTTTAGAAAAAAAATTTTTTTGGTACGGGAAGTACCAGCAATTTGCCTTAAGGCACGATGCCATGCGCTCCACTAGTTTTTATTATTAACTTCCCATAAGTTAAGTTATAGTAATCGCGCAAAAATCGAAAATGAAAACCTTAGAAAAAATACAAATTTTTCGTCTACGATTTCGAGAGCACGGATCAACCGATTTTAACGATTCAACAAATATTCGATTCATATCGCAATCTATTCAAGGAAAGATGTGCTGATTAGTTTTTGGCAGAGACAGGTCCACCCGTCATTTAGAGCAAAGTACTAAAAATGACAGTTTTTGAGAAAACGGAGCATTTCATTTGAATGATACAAAAAATATTTTACTTGTGTTGACGGAATTGGTTATATTTATACGAATGTAGATCTAGCAGTTTCGAAGTTACAGGATCAAAAGCTGAAAATATGTCATTGGCAAATCATTACTATTGATTTATATTCAAGTGGAATGTTGATTTTTAGGTGACATGTAGACAGGTAAACTGGTAGATAAGTAGACAAGTAGAAGATAGAGAGATATACAAGTTGACAAATAGATAGGTGAACAGGTAAAAAGGTAGAAGAGTAAACAAGTAGGTAGGCCGACTGGTAGCGGGGTTGAAATTGGTATACATGTAAACTGGTGGACATGTAGACATGTACAAAAGTTGACAATATTGCCTTTGTAAATTGAAACTTACAAAGGCAGTCACTTAAGCTTGTAGACACTTGGACAGGTAAACAAGTAAACTGTTGGACAGGTAAACAAGTAGTCTGTTGGACAGGTAGATCACATAAAAATCAAACACATATTCATTAAATAGATTAATTACACACATCGGGAAGTTCATTCAACCTCTCTTATGGCAAAACTATTTGATGGACTTGGAAACATTTTTTCCTCTATATTTCTTTGTGAAAACAAAAGACATCTGCTGCAATCGAACTTGAAACTCTGGTTGAAAACCCAAAGCTCTAACCATTTCCTACAAAACCTAGAATTCATAAAATACATAGCAAATTTTAATTCACGTTTATTTAACAATACTTATTATCTATAACTCCAATTATGTATACATTTCTTCTTGTATCATAACACGAACCATTTCTGTAATATTTTCTAATATACTGGCCGAACCAGTTTGTAATGAACATAAAATATATATGTCTAAACTTACCTTCCTATACATGTATGTTCCGTATCATAGTGTGAATTTACGTGTTGTATTTTCAAAAATAGAAAAAAGTTTGCAATTTATTTTCACTTTTGCTCCAATTCAACTTGTAATTGTCAAGAAATTAACTGTCTGTTTGAATGTGTTTATTAATCTGTTTTTTACGATTTTACTGCATTTAATAAAATATACATTTCATTTACTTTAAAATTATAAGCTTTATAATTATAATGGATTTCAACCTGTTAATGTTAGCAATGTTTGCATGCTTTAGGAAAAATATTATTATTATTAAAAATATTAAGTGCCATGATTTTAGGAAAATTGTTTCCTGAACCGATGTGGATAATTAAACAATTTATTGGTTCATATAGACAAATTGCAAGTTGGTTTATTGAAAGGTTTAGAAATTCAATTTGTTGCAATTTTTACACAAATTTCAGGGAAATCGATGTTTTGTTTTTTTATTAAAATAATTAAATATTTCGAAAGTTAAAATATTTTAGAACGTTCAATATTTTCAGAAAATTTTGAAAAACGCAACATTTTCAAAAAAATACTTTTATATTCATAAAATTCGGATAAGCTGTATATAAAATTAGGCAGTTATTTGTAAGGCTGAATCCAATATACCGCTGATCTTACCTCTGCTTAATCTGGACAAAAAATAATATTATCTTATATAGAGTAGTTTCATTGGTATCTATTTATCATAACAGTTTCTAATAATTTTATTATATAATATTAATTCCGTCAAAGCATTTTATTGATTTGAAAGATCGCTGCAGAATTTTTTATGAGTTAATTGACCGGGAAATCATAAAAATAGATGTTATATATTGGAAGGAAAGTGTTGGATTGACATATGCTTTTTGCATAAATAAATTATAAACAAGTAATTTCATTATTTACGATTGACGATTAGCCAACCTTTTCATTATAATTAGCAGTAAAGTGCTAATTTTCTTGTGCACGTTTTTGCCCAAAAACCCTGAATTGATTTTGCAAATTCAAAATTATACGAAAGAAATCAGTTGGAATTCGTGTTGAAAAGTTTTTGGACAAGGCGTTTCTTTGTAATTTGTTATTCATTTTTTTTGACGATTTTGATGAAAATTTTTGTGATGATAGAGTTCATGAAATATGAGATAGCCTATCTCAGATAGGTTTTTACGAATATCCTAAAATTTTTTAGGGCCTCAAGAAGTGTTTTTGTTAGAAACAAAAGTTAGTCTTGTTCTTAAACTTTGGAAGATTTAGCTTAAAAATTTAAAAATAGTGTAGAGACAATTTGAGAAGTTACTCAATCTCAATTCTGATTCATTATGTCATTTATGCAACTTGTCTTGATTTGTTTTATTATTGATTTGGAATAAATAGGAATATAACAATAATGTATTTTAAAACATTTCAATTTTCATGCTTGCTTTCTTAAGTCTCATACCAATAATATGAGCAGTTAAATATTGAAAATCATTTAGATTATAATATAATATAATATCTATATTATAGAGATTGCCAAAGTATATATTATTTTACATTTTTAACTTCCCGTTGGGTAAATTATAGTGATGGGCCGAAAAACGAACATGAAAATTTTTACATATCTTCACGTTTTAGAGGTTTCTGAACATTTTGGCATACCTCAGAAAAAAATGATGTGTGGGTGCCTGTGTATTTTGTGTGTCCGCATTTTTTCGTCCACGTTTTCGGGTGCACGGATCAACCGATTTGAATTGTTCAAAAATCATTCGATTCCTATTGATAGGGAGATGTGCTGATTAGTTTTTGCAAAGGCAGGTCCAGCCGTTTCGGAGATACGGAGCAAAGAGTGCAGAAAATAGAAATCGAGTTTTTGAGAGAACCGATTTGGATGATCCAAAAAACATTCAATTTATAATAATTGGGAGAAGTTGTGATTAGTTTTTAGGAAAGGCAGGTCTAGCCTCTATACAGAGCTAAAAGTACAAAAAGGGCAGTTTTTGAGAGAACTAAGCATCCTATTTGAATGATTCAAAAATCTTTCTGCTTGTGTTGACGAAACAATGGCTTTTAAAAAAAATTTTTTTGTATAACGAAAATAATTCAGATTTCAATTTTAATTGTGGCTAAAGTTCACATATATACTTTAAATAAATAATTTTAACTTTGTAATGTGTAATTGTTTATATAATTCTTATAAATATTAGACAGTGTTACAGTATTTATAATAATCTATTTGAAAACATTTAATATTTCTCAAACATTTTGTTACGGTACGAGAAGTTCCAGCAATTTGCCTTAAGGCACGATGCCATACACCACTCGTTTTATTATAAGACAATAATTTCTATCATCAGTATTTGTAAAATTGACATAGATTAATATAGAATAAATTTCATTTTTAATCTGATCTTGGCAGTGTTCAGGCTGAGTTCTCTGGAAAATGAGTTTGGAAGATTTTCAAGGCGGCTTTTGTACCCTTCGTATTTCATGTAATCTTTTGTTACTGACTTTATTAAAATGAATTCAATAATTTGTACTGCGTAGTGTATTTGTAACTAATGGTGACTTAAATATTGCAAATTTGTTAATGAAATTTTCACTAGCTTCTCTTTCAAATAATAAATTTAGAGTTAATACTTTGTAGAGAGCGGAAGTTGAATAAGCCGGGTTTAATTAGTTGTCAAGAGCAGCTCATATAGTAATAAATGATATAATTTCACCGTCTTATTATGCATGGTGAACACTATTGCATTTGTACAAGCTTTTATTAGGCACTTTCTCCTCAGATTATGTTTTATGATTTTCTACTTACATACTAACACGGGTTAGTCTGTAGAAGTGCACATCGAGGAAGTTCATTTGCGAAGTTAATTATACAATTGTAATTTTAACCGACCATGTCGTGTAATGAATTTAACAATTTAACTGTCATGTAGAAGAAAAGAACTGGCTGTTTAACTTTTGTACGAATCTTAATTGAATTTCTTCGCCGGAAGTGTTTTGTTAATAATGGTGCTTCTTTGAAATATGCCGGCAGAGTTCCTGTTAATTTGTTGGTTTTAAAATAGAGGGTGTGTCAAGAGAAAGTTCTTATTATTTGTTTGTTACCATTGTTTGGAACAAACAAATATTTTAATTAACTTCCCGAAGAAGTTGATATTTTTGACAGAAAATCTGAATTGATAATTTTATGTTGTCTCGACGTACTTCTTATTCGTTTGTGACCAAAATTCGAAAAAGCGTGTAGTTTTTTTTGTATAGCGGAGGAAATGCCTTTATGCTTTCCAGGCTGGTCTTTTGTCTGGGTATGTCGGACTCAATACCGCTGGTTATAATACCGACTGAAACCTTCGCTTTGCCCTTACCTCTGGTCCCCACGGAAACCACCGTTAGGCATTACTTCGTGGGGGGGAGAATCTAGAATGTTATCATTCTTACCTTGATTTTATACTCATCCTTTAAATGGGCGAATGCCCATTCGCCCTTTCTTTTTCCATAGAACGTAGGTCAATTAGCACATCTCTCGAAAAAGCATGTTTGCCTGTATGTATGTGTGTGTATTTGATAGCCAATTTGTATCTTTTATCAAAAAATTAAAAAGCGATTTGATGAACTCGATAATGAAATCGGATTCATTAGTTTTCATAGCGATCGGTTGAGTCGTTTCTTCGTAATTAAATTTTTTGATGATATTGATGTAACTTTGCAGGTCATTTAACGGACATTTTTGAATATTATTTAGTGCAACAAGGGGGCCAATTCTCTGATAAAATAGAAAAGGATGGTACTAGTAATGCTATGTTACGGGTCTATTATCATATGAGTTGCTAGTAACACACTGTCAAAAAGGCTATGTATTTGCTATGCGATCAGACGTTAAACATTTAAAATCTAACCTTCAAAACGCACAATCGTTGAATAACAATATATCATAAAGTGTAACTTTCTGATGTCTCTAGATATCGCATGTGAATTCAAGTTTTATGTGTGAAACGCCTGAGAGCACAGCAAATACATAGCTTTCTGACACTTTATTACTATTAATTCATACGAATATAGACCCGGAACATAGCATTGCCATAACACTACTATTCTATTCGAGAATTGGCTCCTAAATGTATAAACTTTATTCATTGCTACTAACTTCATCTTGTACTGTGAATCTCTATTGTAAAATATTCGTAACATAGATAAATCTTTCAAAATGTAAAGCATTCCTTACTTATATAAATCAAAAACACCATTTTAATCTTATTTCTTATTTATGTATTTCAATTTGCTGCTTGTGGTGTAGTGGTAAGAGCTTCGGCCTTGTTACCTCGAGGTTCTTAGTTCAAATATAAATGAAAATATAGATCAAAATATGTTTCCAAGTGAACATAACTTTTCGAAGGATTGGTGTACGACCACTGGGTTGCCTTTTAACAGCATTTGTGTGAAAGTAAATATTCCAGTCCGTTACAAGGACTGGACTTCGGGTTCCACTCGAAAATAAATTTTATAGTGCTATTTGACAAAAAAACGAAACCTCAATAGCTATAAAAATTTGTATTTATTCTGATAGTATGCCTGTTTGTTTTTTTAAATATTTATTGGTATTTTGTCTTTATGGAAATGTTTTATGCGAGGTAATTATTTTAATACATCAGGTTTTCAAGTTCTCAATTTTAGATATTTGTTTATTACATAAATTTGAAAATAATTACCTAATGATGTAATCATAAGCTATGGCTTATGAATATTTTTCAACTTTATTGGTGCATGAAACATTTTAAATTATTATAATTAACACTTTCTCACACGCTTAATTTTAGATTAGATAGATAATTTAGATCATTATAAACAGAAGCATTACAATGTGTACAAGTTATATAACTGTGTTTCATCACATTGACTAAAAAGAATTATATGTATTATAATTTTACACCATTTTTTGTTTTTGTATAATGTTAAAACGTTTACTCAATGTTTTGAATAAGTTTATGATATGCTAAATATGTTCTAAAATTGAATTAATGAAAGTTAATCCAGGGGAATTTAATAGTAAAGTTGATGTCAATACATTTCACTGATACTTCATATGTTTTTAAGGTAATTAATAGGTAAGACTGGATACGGATGTGCCACTTTTTTTGATCAGCGATAATTTTATTAATTTATCAGTTAGCTAGTAGAAAAGTAAATTCAATGGTAATTTGAACAGTTGTTTTACAGGAAATACTGAAATATTGCCTTTAAATACGATGATTAGTTATAAAATGAAATCATACAAGAAAACGTCCACACCGGAGGGACGGCTGTGACAGGAATAAAAATAGGTCAAAAATCAATAGCTATAAATATGAAAATGGTTTATAACAACTTTTATTGGCAAAAATATGTAACGACACACGATATAATTATTTAAACAAAGCTTCGAATATAATTAAACAATATATAACAAACCGAAGAAGAGAATGCTACTGACGAGCAAATTGAGTCTCGGCTTGTTGAAGAGACTAATAAAGTGCTACGTCTGGACCATAGCTCTGTACGGATCGGAGATATGGACTCTAAGAAAGGCCGAAAAGAACTACCTCGAGAGTTTTAAAATGTGGTGCTGGAAGCGAATGGAAGAAATAAAGTGGGCGGACAAAATAACAAATGAAGTAGTCTTGAGAAGAGTCGCGAAGAAAGGACCCTAATGAGCACAATTCTGAGAAGAAAAGGAAACTGGATTGGACCTCTTTTGCAAAGTGGTCATCCTACACAACGTCGTCGAGGGTAAAATAGCAACAAAAGGAATGGGAAGAAGAAGAATGCAGACGATTGACGACTTACGCGAGAAGAGAAAACACAGGGAACTGAAAGACGAAGCACAGGAACAAGAAGCACGGAAGCAGAAGTTTAGAAAGAAAAATACATAAAAAATGGTGAAGGGGAATAGTGGTAATAGGTTAAAGGGTAAGGGAATCGTTTATTTGTGGTGGCTCTTACACCATGGACCTGCCTTCGGGCAGAATATCATTTATTATTATTATATAACAAACCATAATTTTTTAAACAAGAAACCTTTGCGAAATCTTTTATTTTCTTTTATTGAATTTTCCCTTTCCTTTTTCTCTTATATTTTGTATTAGTTAAGTTAGACTTGTCTTTATCTGTTTAAATTTTACCCAAAAGACAAGAAATGTATGCCACAACATATACATGTCACATAAAACAAATCTAATTGCTGATAATTAACTATTAAAATCCAATAGTGATGTGCCAAGTCGAATCAAGTGATTCGAATCATTCGAATCAAGCCTTTAACGACTTGATTCGAATCAGATTTTACTTGATTCGAATCAACTCGCATCAAGCCGCGAAATATTTACTGTGATAAAATATGAACACAAATTTTTCATAAATATAAAATTTTTCATAAATATAAATATAAAAAAATGTTTTAATTTAATTCAATATTATAATAATATAAAAAATAAATATCATAAATATAAAAAATAAATAATGAATTAAATCATGCGAGCCACCCGACTTTAATATGCTTAAATGTATCAGCCAACTCCAATCGTCTTTGTGTGACTTTAACCGCATTCATCGACTAACTATATCATCCGACTTCATATGACTCAAACCGAATTAAGCGGCGATATGAGTTATTCCGACTTCATGACTCAAACCGAATCAAGCGGCGATATGAGTTGTTCCGACTTCATATGAGCCAACTCGAATCAAGCGGCGTTACGAGTTATTCCGACTTCAATTCTGATTCGAATCATCCCGACTTCAAGCCGTTCGAGCGATATGAGTTCAAGCGATATGAGTTAACCGTATGGGCGATACAATGCGTCGTCGTTCTTGCGTGTTTATTTATTTTACGGAGCGCTGAGAGCGATTTTATTCGTGAAATATCAATACCCAATTTTGATAATAATTAAGTGTTTTAGATTTTAAATATTATCAGAATAAACCACTCGAAATTATGAAACGAGTTTCGGGAATCTTTCAATATAATTCTCTTTTGAAACAATTACTAAACACCAGAAAGTCAGTAAATAATATGTTAACTTCTGATTATATAAGTAATGGCAAATTCACATTAATGAAATTAACTTTCAGCTCTCAGTTTAGATGCGATCCTTTACTGATTACATAGTAAAATAAACAATCGACCCATGATTCCAAATATTATTTTATATGCTTTAGTGATGCACAATTGTTTGGTAATCTATTATTGTAAATTAATTTGAAGATATGTTTTAGCCGTCCTCAAAATTACATCATTTTTAATAATTTTCAGAATATACTTTTTGATAGTGATTTATGTTTACAATTTCTACTTTGTCGGTTATATTGGTTAAACTGACAATTTTGATTATAAATTTGGATCACTTTTACTAAATTAATACATCCATGAATTTTTTTTGTCCATATATATACTTGATTCGAGTTGATTCGAATCATGATTCGAATCAGGTTTTTTTCTGATTCGAATCATTCGAATCGGGAATTTTTCGAGTCGGCACATCACTAAAATCCAAGTAGCAGCAAAATAATAAAAAGAAGATCAATAATAGTTATTATTAAAAGGAATCGATAAAAAAACTTACTTTTGGCTCTTTAAAAGCAATTCGGTTTACAGATCATGTTAATGTAGGCCGCTGACTCAATGCAACAATGGAAACTTGTTCGAACTAATACACTTCATCGTTTTCCCTCTGGACCCTACCTCAAAATCCTTATAGTTTAGCGGTTATGTAACCTGGCTCAACCGTGCCCAGTCTCCCCTATTATATACATATACATATTATATATCTAAAGTGAATCTCATTTAGAAAGAAACATAATGCAAATTTTTGAAAGCAGCACTTTGCTTTCCAAAAATAGTATCTTTACCAATGAAATAGATTTTCAATCATCTAAATAAAAATCATTTGACTTCACATCTAAAACTGCATTTCTGTCCGAGATTTTTTTTTTCCTGTAAAGCGACACGTGCCTTCAGTTTATTACAAATAAATTGAAATCTATTTATGTGACTTTATTTTGCTATTTGTTTTATTTATTATTGTCACGCTTTTCTGGTTTGATATTAGAAAAGAATAACTATAGATAAACAAATTATTAACAAGAAATTTCTCGAAAAGAAAGTTTGAGTTCTTGCAAAATGCATTTCCTATTCAAAAAGATTATATGCTTATAACAGAATTGTATTATTGAAACGGAGAATCTTGTGAATACATTTTTGAAAATATTTTTATTAGATGTAGTTTTTATTTAATCGTTATATACATATTTACACTTACGCGGGTGTATAAATAATTGGATATATGCAGTTTTTTATCTCGTCATATCTAGTTTTTTTCTATTGTGATATCAAGTAATCTAGCGTAGTTGTAATTACATTCGTTACTGGACGTTTTATTCTTATTTACTTATCGGTCAGTCAAAGCCATTAGCTAATTGGATTAATTAATTTATTATGTGGTTTAAACTCGTATGTCTTTGTCTAAATATGTATTTATGTCTTTATATGTACAACCTAATTCAAGTGTGGGAGTTGATAGTGAAATTCTGCATTTATCGAACCTAATGCTTCGTACTTTTAAACACCTCATTGATATTGATATAGAATTAGTAAGCAACTCATATTAAATAATATTTTATTTCAAAAAGTTTTCAAAGTAGGCCTACCTTTATGCGAACACAGTCCGTCGAAAATAGCTTACCATTAATTTAAATTCATAATAAGCATTTATGGTTTAAATTATCAACACAAGCGAGAAATCTCTTCACATACATATATGTTTTTAGCTAAGTTTTTAAATCTAAGGATTCACTAAAGTTGTTTTCGCCATTATAAACTTTCACAAAATACAACTGTCACTTTCAATTACTTTTTAATAATTAAATTGACAGTTGTCAAAAAAACACTGTTATTGTTTTGTGCTATTATGTTTGTTATCCTGAAATTTGGTGTTGCCCGATGTAGGTAACGTATATAGTGCGCTCGCTCACACATATGGCTCTAGAGTGAGATAGATGATAATATTGAAGCCGAAGTGTTGCAAACAAGTTGCAAATGAAGTGAAACTAAAGTAAATAAATAAATGAGTGTTGTTTAAATAATATTGCTTTAAATGTGCTGTTTATAGTGATCTGTAATAGTGCTGTTATTTATTATATATTTTGTAACTTTTAAACCGTTCGTCTAGTTTTTATAGAATATTCGACAAATTTGTACAAAATTTAATAATCTACAACATTATAAAACTTTACGGTAACTTCCTTATATTATATATTTCGAGAAATAAGTATTTAACTATTTTTTGCGATAATAAATAATAAGGAACCATGGGTTTTGTGCAAAAATATCATATCTTTGATATTTATTAATTTATGTCAACATTTTTCCACAAAAACAATAGTCTTACAGTTAGTGGGAATACTTTTCAACCCATAATATTATTTTATACGTGCTCCCAGAAAATTATCTTTCATCAGAAAAATTGTATCTGAGAATTGAAATCTGTTGTAGCTAAAATATGCTAATCTGTATCTAAAAATATAAAAAAACGATTTATCTTTTTTAAAATACCTACCAACTCTGCATCGAATAACTTTTATTGCTCCCCAAAGTAATTAGATATACGATACACGATGCAAATTATGGCTATTAGTCAAAAATCAATACTTTAGAAAACGTTTTGATACATTAGTTTTCTCTTGGCGTTAATCTCGAGCATGACAAATATTTTTTACTGGTAAATATAGTTGAAAAACTTTCAATAAATAAGTTTAAAAAAAGTTTAGTGTTGAATGTCATAAATTTTATTATATAACGGCGATTATTTGGATGTAAATTTTATGACTAAGAAAATCTCTTCAAAATTTTCATTAGTGTTATTTTTAGTATATTAACAGTATGCCAAAAAAGGGTTGAAGTGTCATCTTTATCTTTTTGTATCAATATTTCAACAGAATATTTTTCAAGTTTAGATTAATACGAACAGTCGACATAATCTAATTTTATGCAAATTAAGCACGTAAAATATTATTTAAAATTGAGATTTCATGTTAGTTTTAATGGGTGTTATTTTGAAGTGCATAAAAATCGTATTTAATATTAACTTTTCAGATCATCTCTTTCTTTACTGTGAATGAATCAAATCTGTGATTTGTAAAGAAATATGATTATACATTCATACCTGTTTTTTTAACTTGTCATCTAAAATGAAGAAAAATAATAGTAGATCAACAAATAATCAAGAACTTGTGACGTTAAAAAATGATTGCCTGTGCAAGATTTTAAAACCGGCCATTCACTGTGCAAGATTTTTTGGCCTGTGTCCTTTAACCTGGACTCATAAAGATATTGATGATGATTTAACAATAATTAACTATGATTTTGTAGAATATAGTATTGATTACATATCCGATGGAGATGAAATAAGTGAAGATGGATCGAGCAAACCATTTACAGGTATTTTTGATTTCAATTAGAAATTTCGTTGTTTCATTAAATTTTTTATACTTTTCTTCGTTACTATTTTTATGGGTTGATGCGATGCGATTATAATATTTTATTTTATTATATTATAATCGATATAACCATGGTGTTCTGATATCTGGGATGATACCCAGATACATATTTATAATTTAAACTACAGTATTTGAGGAAAAATAAAACCATCATTACCATCTTGTATTTTATAAGAATAAAGAATACTACTTTCTTGATAAAAATTTTAGCTTTTATTAAAAAAATGCTAAAGTATTGCCGTTTTTTATATTTCAAATAGATAAATGTATAAAAATTTCTTATTTCCATTTTTTCATCATATTTATTTTCATTTCATAATTATAATTGTTCTATTTCGGCAGATTTTATGTCAATGATTTTCAGATAAATTTTATTATTAACTTACCGTAGAATAATGCATAGTTATCTCGAAAACATCAAAAATGTAATTTTATTATATTTTCACGTTTCAAAGGTTTCTAAACATTTTGGCATACCTTAGAAAAAAATTGATGTATATGTGTGTGTGCGGATACAATTTTTTGTTGACGATTTTGTGAATACGGATCTGACTCGGTACACCAATTTGAATAATTAAAAAAAACTTTAGTTTTTGGCAAGGGCAGGTCCAAAAATCAAATCAGTATCAAAAATGGTTTTTCAGTTTTTGAGATAACGGAACGGCGAATTTTGATGATTCAAAAAACATTTTATTTGTATTGACAATATAAAGAACTGATTAAATTTTTAGAAAGGCAGGTGTAGCAGTTTTAGGGATTCAATAAAAAAGTAAAACAAAAAACGCGGCGCGTACAAGCTTCTATAATTTTGTCTCTATGTAATAAAGCTACGCATCACGATCGCTTTAAAAAAATATATATTAAAAAAAAATTTTTTTGAAAAAAGTGAATTCAAATTTTTCAAAAATTTCAAAATTCCCCAAAAAGTGGTGATTAGATTTTAGCATAAGCAGTTCCAGCAGTTTCGGAGATATAGAGCTATAGGTCCAAAAAAATGTCAGTTTTTGAAAAAACTGAGCATCCGATTTGAATGATTCAAAAAACTTTCTGCTTGTTTTGTCAAAACAGTTTCTTTTGAGGCAAGAAATTTTTCTCAATTATTTTTTTTCTTAATTTTCAAAAAGAAAATTTTTGAATACAGAAAAATAATTTGGATTTTAATTCTAATTTTAGTTAAAGTTCTAAGCATCACTTATATATTTCAAATGAATAATACTTTGCAATTCAGTTTTTATATTACTTTGATTTATTAGGCAATGTTCTTCATTTTAACTCCGATTGATTAAGTTTTTTTATTTACTTTATATAAAATAAGAATAATGAAAGTTTATAATGAAAACATTTAATATTCCCGAAATATTTCATTGAGGTACGGCAATTTGCCTTAAGGCATGATGCCATACACCACTAGTTGTATTTATAAAATCGATTCACGATTCTTGGCTAAAACGTGAAAAAATATTTTTGAACTTACATGCTTATTGTAAAAAAGCGGCTAGGCTGATTGTTTGCGAAAGTCTTCATACGCATACACGCACCTTTGTAAACACATATATACTTTTTCCAAATTTGGTGTCAAACGAGAACTCCTTCGCGAAGTTAAAAAAATTAATTACTGAATGCTTAGTGACTTTTACAAACTATTTTCTTCATTTGAAAAACTTTCAAATAAGATAGTGTCATTATTTCCTTAATGTATGTAATAGAGCAACAATAAATCAATGTTGATCTATTATCGGATATTGTAGTAATTATCAGAACTTTGCACCTCCTTTGAACAGACCAAGTCAGAATTGAAGTAATAGAAAGTGTCAACACGTTCAGAAATAAATAAGAAAACTGGTCGGAAATCAGAAATTAATTATTATAACGCGATCATTTACTTATTCATTTTCATTGGTGACAATCTATTCGAAGTCAATGAAAGAAAAATAAATTTGAGAAGGTTTTCCGCATTACGGTAGTAATAGACCATAGAAATGGAGAGTTGAATGCGTTCAGCAATTGGCGAAGAATGAATGGTCACTTATTTCATTATTTTATTGGCTTTGGGTCTCCATAGTAAGTTCTTTCAATAATAAGTCATTTATAACAGGTATCATTATAAGAGTTATTGATTTATAATATCAGATAAATGTGAGTGATATATTATATCATAAGCTGCATTTGATTAAATTAAAATGAGCACAGGGGCGTAGCTGCACAGTAAATGCCGAATAAACTATACAGAAGTCTTTGGTCATGGAGAATTAATAAAAAAGAGTGCGCGCAAGGTTCACACGCGATTGAAGTAAAACTTATTTGCTACTGTACAAGATGACATTTAATTAAAAATAAATGCATCATATAACAATTTTGAATAATGTTTATTAGTAATATGGTAACACTTGTGATGCACACAGTTATTAGTGTCAACCATTAGACACGTTTATATAATAAATATGTATAATATTTAAAAACAATAATGTAATTAAAGTCATACTTTAAATATGACATAATCGACTTGTCATTGTAATTAGCATTTAGAAATGAACCGTCATTTAGAAATGAAGTACAGTAGAACTCCAATTATCCGAATTAATGGGGACCGGGACCCATTCGGATAATCGGAGTTTTTTTTTTAAAATTGCCATTGGAAAGAAAAAAAGTAACGTTTTGATATTGCACTATTTTTTTATTGAATTAAATGAAAGAAGCATGACATTTTCACATGTTTTAAATATAAATAAAATGTACTTAAACGAGTTAAAAAAAAAAATGTACAAGTTTAGAAATAAAAATCATTGTTTTGTAAACATCTCCGTCAAATCAAAACAAACAATGTGCCTACACTGGCTTTGCTGGTGGAAGAATAATAGCGCACTTAGACTTTTTTTGGTCAATTTTTTTTCTGAAAGTGATTCGAATAATCGGCGATTAGGATAATCGGAGTTCGGATAATTGGAGTTCGGATAGTCGGAGTTCGGATAACTGGATTCTACTGTAATTGTATTTTTTTACTTTTACGCTGGCGATATAATCTCATTCTTTGAACAGCTGTAATATCTGTCTTGCTTAAAAAATATTTTATATTTAATAACTTCAAAGATTTATAGAAAGTACAAATGATATAGAAATTATTTCTAATCAATAAACTTACGTTTAGTACACGGCACAAATGCTTAATTTGTTTTATTATTTTCAAGGAATAGGGTTAAATATTCTTCTAATTCAGACATTTTTCAGTAAATTAAATTTGTACTACGATGTAACTTTAGAGTGTTTATTTATCTATGCCAATTTCCTTGTTGATATCGGTACGCATACGACAGATCTCTATTCACATACACGACGGCTAATCACAATCGACCCGTATAGAAATGATGTAATCGAGAGCGAATGACGAATCATTGGCACTCGACTTGTATCTTATCATATCTCTCGTAACGCACTTCCGTTGCATTTGTACGTATTTACACCCTAGTCGCGCCTGAAGAAGTTTTACTTCAAAAACTCCCAAGTTGTCCATAGAGGCAGAACCTTTATGTCTAAAGCCATTATCAGTTATAAATGATTCAATAAATCATTTTGTCAAATTTAATTTGAATTGTTTCTAAATTGATTGAAAAAATAATAAGATAATTATGCTGAATAATTTTTTTTTTAATTTTATGATTTTTAAATGCATAAAAAATCTTTAACTGTTGTAAGGGTCTCCAAACTAATTAACTAATTGATACCTTAATGTCGGACTTGAGAATCTAATTTCAATTGCATATAAAACAATATATTTCGATAATTAAGCATTTCAGAGATTTAGATGAAATTATAAGAAATATGATAACGAAATATGAATCTTATATTATTGAGTTCTATATTATATAATATAACTAGTGGTGTATGGCATCCTGCCTTGAGGCTAATTGCTGGTACTTCCCGTACCATAATAAAATATTCGAGAAATATTAAAGTTTTCAAATAGATTATTATAAATACTGTAACTTTCATTATTCTTATTATATAGATAAAATATAAAAACTTATGAATTGGATGACGACGTTTATTTAACTTATTCAATCGAATTTAAAATGAACGACAAACTCTAATATTTATAAGACTGAATTGCAAAGTTAAAATTAATTATAGAAGTATATAAGTGATGCTTAGAACTTTAGCTAGAATTAGAATTAAAATTTTCGATATTTAAAAAAAATGTTTTCGATTCTACTATTACTATAACTACCCATTATTACTATAACTACCCTACGGGAAGTTAAAAAAGAACAAAACCTTTATCGTTACTATACTATTTACTTTCAAGCAGTTTCAACGGTTCGTTTTGTAGCGCGCGCCGTGAAATACTGTTCGTATTAGGATATAAGAAACCGTTTTGGCCCCGTTCGTCAGCTTTGCGCAGTGGCGATATCGTAACCAATGAGGTTCATCCGAGGTGCGATTATTGCTAGTTGAAAACTTTTACCAATACCCCGCCGAGACCACGTGAAATACCGTGGGCTATGGCAATTTTTGGAGGGTCCGAAAGGACCCCAATAATCTCTTTGTCGTTATTTATATACATTCAGTATTATACACGCTAGTTGTGATATTTTGCACTTTGTCTAACATTTATATTGTGCATACATGTTTCGAAAATTTACCAAGTTTTATACAAATATCATATATTTCATTATTTTATTATAAAAAATACATTTCATTGTATTGTAACAAAAGTACAACTAGTGGTGTATGGCATTGTGTCTTAAGGTAAATTGCTGGAACTTTTCGTACCGTAATGAAATATTCGAGAAATTTTAAATGTATTCAAATATATTATTACAAATACTGTAATTTTCATTATTTTTGCTATCTTGTTATATCTGAGCAAATCAAATGTAAATCATAAATCAATTTATCTCCAGAACATTAACAATCGTCATTTCATTTCGAATTCAATTCCAAAAAAATAGCTACACAAAATTGAAAAAGTGCTCCCGTATAGCACAGTCTAAACAAAAATAATTTGTGCGACATTTTCATTTATATTGTGCTTAGCTTGGCGGCATTTTCACATTTTTCAATAGTTTTCACAAAATTGGAAGAGTACTCCAGTACATAAGTCTAAACGCACTTGGGTAAACATTTGGACCAGAGTGGCGCTTAGCCTGGGTAATTTTCTCAATTTTTAATCCAAAATTACAAAAATATTTTATGAAAAATAAAAAAAGGTGTAATAATTTTTTATCCTCAAAAGCAATTGTTTTGTCAATACAAGCAGAAAGTTTTTTAGATCATTCAAATCGGACGCTTATTTCACTCAAAAACTGAATTTTTTTGCACATTTAACTCTATATCTTCGGAATGGCGGGACCTGTCTTTGCCAAAAACTAATCACCTCTTCACCCAATCATTACAAATTGAATGTTTTTTAGATCATTCAAATCCGATACTCCGTTCTCTCAAAAACTCGATTTGTATTTTCTGCACTCTTTGCTCCGTATCTCCGTAACAGCTGGACCTGCCTTTGCCAAAAACTAATCAGCACATCTCCCTATCAATAGGGATCGAATGTTTTTTAAATCATTCAAATCGGTTGATCCGTGCGCCCGAAAACGTGGACGAAAAAATGCGGACATACAAAACACACACACACACATCCATATTTTCTGAGGTATGCCAAAATGTTCAGAAACCTTCAAAACGTCGAAAAATGCAAAAATGTTCATTTTCGATTTTCGGCCCATTACTATAACTACCCTACGGGAAGTTAAAAATTACATGACAATGATTTAAGAAGCTTTTAATCAAAAGGAAAGAATGATTTAAAGAAAGTTTATGTATCTAGATATTTTATTTGGATACCTAATTTAATATTGTGCCTATATTAAATGCTTAATATTAGCAAGCGAGATTGATTAGATTCCAATTATTTCTTCAGTTGTAATTTAAAAATCATATTGAGATTTCGAAATTTAAGCATTACAAAAATTTAGACATTTTATTTATTTATTAACTTCCCGAAGGAAGTTCATGTTTTCATAAAAAAATCCGATTCGCTAATTTTATGTTTTCTCGACGTTTCAAGCCATTCTGAATGGAATGAGACCAAATTTGGAAAAAGTATGTGTGTGTGTATGGACAGATTTTTTGCAGTAAATCGACGTTTTCTCAAAAACGACTGGACAGATTTCAAAAATTTAAAAGCCATTCGATATATCTCGATGAGGACTAGCGTTTCTCAGTTTTGTGCGACGATAGGCCGAGCCGTTTCTTTGTCCATAGCAGAAAAGTGAATAATTTTTCGTCCACGTTTTAGCCCGCAATTCTGAACCGATTTTGAAAATTCAAAAACTGTCCGAAACATATTGGTTGGGAATCGACTTGATTAGTTTTTGGTAAAGATCGGCCGGGCCGTTTTCTTGTAATAAAGTGTTAAAAAAAAATTTCGACGATTTTCATGATTTTTTTTTGACGGTAGATACCACCATAGTCTTATAGATCATACTAAAATATTACCGTCCTGCGACAAGTCGTTTAATTTTAAAAAATCGTCAAAGTTTGCTAAAATGAGTGTCGTTTTTTTGGCGTTTGTCAAAATTATAACTTTCATCGACGTTTGCTCAAAAACGCCTGAACCGATTTCAAAAATTTAAAAGCGATGTACACCTAAGTCTGTTTTTACACGGTTTTGATATAACACGGTTTGAAAATTGAATATTTTTAATTTTTTTACACGATTTTATTCCATTTAGCACGATTTGAAATTTTATGTACTTAAATTTTTTTGTCAAATTTAATTTTTGCGAAGTATGTTCATATCACAAAAAAGTATTTATGAAAGATAAAAGTCTGAAACCATCGATAGTATCGATAGTTTGCGAACACTAGCTTAAAGATTTAAGTGAATTCTTCTTTAGCGCGTACAAACAATTTTTACTGGTCAAAGCAAATGTGAATAGCACTAATTTAATTCTTGTTCTTAAAAATTCTTGTTTTTCACTAATTTTAGTAGGTTTTAGAGATTAGGAACAAATCACCCATTTTTGTATAAGATCAATGTCTTTTTTTACACGTTTTTTTACACGGCTTCTTCTGGAACCAATCTACCGTGTAAAAACAGTCTTAGGTGTATTTAGATGTGGATTATCTTTTCTCAGGTTTGTGCAGCGATCGGCCGAGTCATTTCTTTGTAATTTAGAAAAAAATGTTAAACTTTTCTTCCACAATTAAGATCATACTACCGAATCGATTTTAAAAAATCAAAAACTGTTTAAAAGATATTAGTTGGAAATGATACTGATTAGTTTTAGGTGAAAATCTATTCAGCCGTATTCTTGTAATTAATTAGCTGTTGAAAAAAGATTTTCATGGAACTTTTTTTGGCAATATATATCATGGTTTTATAGTACTTACTGAAATATTACGGCCTTACGACAAGTAGTTTAATTTTAAAAATTCATCAAAGTTTGAGAGAATGAGTAGTTTTTTTGACGTTTGTTAAACATTAGACAATTTATTTGGTATAACGATAGAGTTCTCAGTCTTAATGAACATACTAAACTATTAAAGTTCTACGGAAACTGGTTCAAATATAAAAATTGTTGATTTTGGAAAATTTGCTTTTGGAAAATATTCCGAGTGAACGTGTTCGTTCGTTTTCAATTATGAATGAATCCACTCGGAATATCACTCTAATTAATTATTTTTTTATTGATTAAATCGATTATTTACACAAATCGGGAAGTTCATGTAACGTGCCCCAAGGCAAAATACCAATGCCAACAATGTTTTAGTAATTAATAAATATTAGAAGGAGATACTGTCAAAGATATTGTTTATTTTCCATTCAACAAATTTTGAATTATGCTTTATTTCATTCATTGTAGTTAATAAATTATATAATTATAGTTCAACACCAGAACTGTACATAATAGTTCTAATAGGTAACAAAACATTAAAAGTATTTGAAAACATTTTATATTTTTCTGCTTTAAAATCAGCTACAGAACAATATTCTCTACTAAAATTTATTCATATTTAAATTTTGCTCATTTTTGTGACAAGTTTTTGATATAAAATATCAAGGTGGAAGGAAGACGACAGAAAAGGCTGATTCCAAAAAACAATTTATTTGTCATTTTCAAATATCAAAACTGTGGACCATATACTGCATAGTGTTGGCTTCAATACATAATGGTACCTTTTGGATCACGAGTAATTTTGAAAATAGGTAACATTCCAAAATTTAATGTTCATTGCAAAATATGTAAATCATATAATATATTTAAATGTGATATTTTGATTATTTTTCAGGAATTCTTTTCAAACTTTGCACTTGATAAACGATAGCGTGTATATAATTTTTGAAGCTGTTTTGATTCTATTAACTGTTTTGAAGTCAAAAATATTGGCACAGTCGTTGAACGAGGCTTCGCAAATTCTAGCAATTAGTGGACCAAAATTGTGCTTAAAAGCTAGATCAAGGTTGAGTAAAGGCCAACGTATTGGAGCGGCACTTTTAATTTTGTATGTAAGTATAATGGACTTGAATGTGTATTTTTAATTAAATACTTGTAGAATCTCCATATATCAAATTATGTTTTTTTAAAAAAAATCGACCATGAATCATATTAGTCATATCCTATGAGATCAATTACATAGTTCATTGAAACTGAAAAATCTATTTGCGGTTGAAAATGCATTGGAAAATAAAGAATACTTTACATTATTTACTATTAATAATAAGAGTAATTATCGTTTTTTACATTTTCTCTTTTTTAAGTATTTTTTTACCATAATTTTAACAAATCAAATTGCCAACATCATGTATTTTATATGCGCACCATTTGTTATATTTTGATGTAATATATAGACCCTGCGCTTCTTTGTTATGTTCACCCTTGTTATAATTTTGGTTTTTCATTTTATTAATATTATTTTTAAAAAAATAAACTTAATGCGATCCTAAGAAACAATTGGCACAAAATTTTCGAAAAAGAACCAAAACCATAAATGTCAGACGTTTAGAAAGTGCGTATCAGTAATAAGACCTTACACTGCGGAAACTATTTTAAATTGTTGTTTTACTGTGTTATTACAGAATAGCTGTTGGCAACTAGTCCTATACTATGGCATTCTAAAATTTTTTTTGCCTGCCTAAACAAACAATTGTCACAAATGTGTACCTAGTTGACATTGAAAATTCATCAATAAAAAAATTATAATTTTAGTACAAATTTAATCATTCATTTCGGCAAAGGTACTAGTTTTAATTCAGGGAAAAATGAAGTACATAGAATTATATTGTTACAACTATCAACTATCTGCTAATTCATGCAGTAGGATATAGTAATATGAACATTCTAGAGAAACTTATAATTATTTTTTTTTTTTAATGTAGAAGATGAACTTAAAACAAGTTATAGAATATTTTAAGCGAATAAAGATTATTTTATCATATGAATACATTATCATAATCTTATATTTTCATTCTTGTCTATATTTCAATTATATTTTTTGCAGTTGATGGTACAATTCGGATTAACATTATGGATAGTTGGAGAAACAAATTACCTGGCAACATATGCAACAGTTGCATCACAATGTATGACTTTTGTATTCTACAATATTTTCTGCGCTATATGCAAACTTTACGTCAGGATGTTTACTTGTTTTGATACAGTTCTCAAACAATTCTTAGGAAAAGGTAAAATAATAATAATAAAACTATTAAGGAAGTTTAAAAAATTGATATTATAATTTTATCGGATTATGTCATTAGATTGTTTATAAAATAGATAATTAATCCTTAGAAAAGTTAATCATTTAATTTGCATGAAAATATGTGCATGCTATGAAAAAAGGTATATAGATATTTTTTAGTATCAAAATGGTGTATGATTTTATAATATTCCCAATTATACTAAATCAAATTCTATTCGAACCTAATTTTTTATTGACCAGCAAAATCAAAATAAAAGTGTGTCTTGTTAGTATCTGCTAGAAACGTATAGTTAAGATGGAAAAATAAACGACAGTAAATACATTAGCATTGATTAATGTAAAATCAAAATGCTTTCAAAAATGCATTACATTTTTTAACTTGTGCATTTCTTACACAAAATACTCCATACGATAATCACATATTGCAAAGTATCACTAAATATTTAATTCCCTTCATTATTTCAGAAGGCAACCGAATGTACAACTCACCAGAAATTATTACTCATGGAATGAAAACTAGAAGAAAAAATGAAAACCAGTGTGCTTATATTGCAAGAAATCTTGATCTTCTTCGACGACTTCATGAACGAATTTGTGTGACATTGAGATCAGCAAATGTATCATTTAATCCCCAGGTAAGCTAAATTATTAGCGAGAGACTCAGAAGCATGAGAATTGATTTTGCAGTTTAACAGCCCTCTTTTAATTAATAAATTCAATTTTTATTTTTATCAATTTTTAGATAGCTGTTGTCCTCTGCGTGGAATTGTCTGTGATAGTGATTCGATTGTACTCAGTGATTAGAAGAATTAACCATCCTGATGAAAAAACGAATACTGATAGTTTGCGATCATTAGTTATAGATTGCAGTGATTGCGTTTTTATATTCTTTCGTGTTGCCGGTTTAGTTCTTGTTCTCGATGTTGCACAAAGTGTTGAAGACTCAGTAAGTAAATTATTTATTACATATATTTATTATTATATTACATATTATATTTTGCCATTTTTTGTTACGTTTTAAATAGTATTTTTGTCGAAGACAAACAAATATTTGCTAAATGATAAAAAATATCTTTTGGTATGGTAAATTTTATAGATGATTTTATCATATTTATTAAAGCAGTAAGAAATTAAACTGTACCTAATCCGCGATTTGAATTAAATAGCAATTGCATCATTACAAATCAATTATTTATTTAATGCAATAAATTTTTTGATATAAAAGAAAGTTTTGGAACTGCTATGGATAAATTTTTCCAATAACTTCAATTATACAATATGCAGTACAGTATTATTGCAAGAGTTTAAAATAAAATGATAAGGTTTGGTTACTGTTACGCTATTTTGAATGGAATTATAAAAGAATGCATATGTTAATTATACTATTATTCAATTTAAAAACTCTGAAATTTGAAACTCTTAAATTTATACATAAAACTTCTTTGGCTTAAATATGAAAAAATAACTCAATATTAAAGGTGATAAAATTTAGTCTTCAACTTATTAAGCCTTTAAAAAAGAAAGGTCTTTAATGTTTTATTCTTCAATTTAATACGTGATAACAAATGCTGTTATCTGTGTTGAAAGCGCTAAATTTATAAGACATATTCTTTGCTAGAATTACGCCTGAATCGACTCTACTTCGTAGTAATATGTTTAAAAGTTAAGATCAATGACCGTTTTATATGATTTACTATATTACGAATTTATATCAGGGAATTAATTTTTTAAAAAGTTTAACAGTAAGTTGCATTGATCCTTATTTGGAAAAACATTTTTGAATATAGTATGTGATTTGAGCTTACATATCTACCATCAACTATTTGTTTTGTATTTCCGCCATTAACTACTCATTTCACCTTTCATACATTGGAGATATAGGCTGATAATAAAATTATAGGATTCAGAGAAAAAGATTCAAACATCGTAATAACACTTACTTGAATCGAATATGTTTTATGTAACCATATTTTAGATATGAAAACCTCCTCTTAATTCGCCTGAATGAATAAATTTATATAAAATTATAAAGCTTTAAAAAATGAAACAATCTTGCAATTGGTGTGTATTCATTTTGGGGACTATAACTGTCATTTAGATTAGAACCAAAAAAAAACGCCTAAAACATTTGTAAAGACCTACTAAGGTTGGTTTGGTCAGGGGCGGCTAAATTAAACTATATTTTCTGTATTTAAGGTCGTTAGACTATTTAAATTATACTAATGATTTATATATTTTGGACTACAACCATCAGACAAAAATAATAACATCAAAACTTTTAAATTTAATCAATATCAAACACTTTTCTCTGCACTTAACCGTTGAGAATTTGGTTACATATTTTACTTCTTGTTCTATTATTTTTATATGTAATATTTGACTATGATTATAAAATTGTTAATATACTGTTTCACTTGAACATTATTCCATTAGTTCTTTAATTAGGCTGAGATAAAAATGTGTGCATTATCTCTAATATGTTTTTTTTTGTCTTTTGTCATTTAAATACTTATACAATTACATAGAACTAAATATTAAAAGTTTCAGCTAAAAATGTAATTGTTAGTTTTAATAGTTTTGCTTTATTAAATATTTGTTATTCAGAAGTCTCACTTTGTAAACTTTTGAGATACTTCATAAGAAGTAAAGTTACATTAATTGTTTTCTGATGTGTGTTAGTGAATATTTACCAAACCAAATACCGCAAAAATAAATGAAAGTAGGAGTACACTGTCGTTTGGAATTGTTCATTAAACCTTAATGAACCGTTTCTCTTGATTTATTTCTTCAAGGTGCTGTATGAAACTTTAAATTTATTTTGTGTCATAAAATGCCGGTAGAAATAATAATTTGTTATAGTTTTCAGCAATGAAATTACTTTTAAATTGTGTGCAGAGTATAAAATTTATAAAAATCAGCGCTTCGAACGGTTTTAATTTTTCATTTGACTCATATTATGTCCAAAAATTTTAATTATTTTGCCTTTTAGCTGACGGAGGCCAGTAAATTGAAGATTTTGATCACGGAAAAAACTATTAAAACTTTTTTACTATTGGTAAGATTTTTTCACAATTTAGATCTAAATTCTTTAGATTTAATCTCGAGTTTCATACCGTTATATAATGGATTTAAAATTTTAGCTATTATTTACTAATATCACATAAATATTAATATTGTTAATAATTTAATTCTGATAAAACAATTTCCTATTTTTCAACAGTTTCCAATTCTTTATTCTTCAATATTCTCATAAATCTCAGTTTTTCCATTTTGAAATTAAAACTTTCTGACATTTCGAGTTTATATATTTGATTTTTAATTGATAGTTATATAAATCAGTTCATTACTGAATTTTTATAATATTTTTTAAACTATTATATTAAAACTTTGAGAAAGTTTCAACAAATTCAAAATATTATTTAATATTACAATATTTATGTAACATATTTTTACATATTTTGAATGTTATTTTTTATTCAATGACATTTGAAAGGCAATAAAATGCAATACATCATTAATTAAATATTATTAACTTCCCGTAGGGCAAGTAATCGCAAAAAAATCAAAAATGAATATTTGTATATATCTTTACGTTTCAGAGGTTTCTGAATATTTTGGCATAACTCAGAAAAAATGGATGTATGTGTGTGTGTGTGTGCGTGTACGTATGTGTGTGCGGATATAAATTTTCATCGACGATATCGGGAACACGGATGAAGCGATTTGAATAATTCAAAAAACATTCGATTCGTATTGACAAGGAGACGTGCTGATTAGTTTTTGGCGAAGGCAGGTCTAGCCGTTTCGAAGATACGGGGCAAAAAGCGCCAAAAATGGTAACTCGGTTTTTAAGAGAACGGAGCGTCCGATTTTAATAATTCAAAAAACATTTTACTTGTATTGACAAGATGAAGAATTGATCAAATTTTCATGAAGGCAGGTAAAGCGGTTTTGGACATCTATTGGAAAAAATATAAAAATGCCATTTGGCGTCAAAAATGATCATTAGACATATGCACATCAAATTATCAGATATTTTACAGAGATTTTAATAATAAGTATAAATTTTGTTTACATTCCTATGGGTTCCGTACCAATGTTTATCCGTTAGACGGCGAAGTGGCGCTAACGCGCTTTGACATTTTGTCTCTATGCAGTTATAGCAGTACGCTTGCTTTAAAAAAAGTTCAAAATTTCCAAAATATGTCAAAATAAAGAAAACATTATTTTTTCAATTTTTTTTTTTCAAAAAAAGGTAAGTTTTTGTCAAATTTATAGTTTCTCAAAAATCTAATTTGTTCGAAGTAATTTTTTTTCAACAATATTCATCTTTTTAAAAAAATAATCATTTTTGGTACGGGAAGTTCCAGCAATTTGCCTTAAGGCACGATACCATGCGCCCCACTAGTTTAGAATTCAAATTTTTCATAATATTGTCTTAAATTCAGCTGAAAAAACTGTATATACTGCAAATAAAACAGCAAATATAGATGGAAGTGTATATTACGTGTACCTATAGTTTTGAAAAAGTTTGAAAAATAACTTTTTAACATAAATAGTCTTATATTTTTCTGTCTATGGCTAAAATGTTTTTTGGCCCTGGTATATTTATACACGACATCTATGTAATAGTTTTAATATTAAGTTTCTATTATAATTTACAGCACAGCAAACCCTTGGCAACATTGTTGGATTGCGTAACATCGTATTCTGAAGATAATCTTTGCGAAGGCGAAACCAAACTTAGTCCTGTCCTAAAAGCACAAAATACGAATAAAATTAATCCAAAAGATGATATATTCGGTGAATCAGTACATAATTCGAAAATTAGAAAGAATGAAATAACTGTTCACAGAAACATGGATTTGTTAGATCAAAATCGTGAACTGAATTTTATTGACGATTGTGAAGACAATGTGAAATGTGAAGTAAGAACTGATATAGAAAATTGTGGTAATGGAAAATTTATACAGAACCAAGATCATTTTTATAACACGGATGAAGACCAAAATGAATATTTTGATGAAAATGAACCACATACTAATAGTTTTGAAGATAGTTTTAGTGAAAACAAATCTAAATATACACGAAAACATGTCAGTTTTGAAGATGATACTATAAATTGTTGCAATACTTGTCATCCCCATCATTATCTCTGCGTTCGATGTCTCCAACGAAAATTTGAGGATGAAAATATTAAGCATGATAACAGCTATGATGAAAATGATTGGAAAGATAATCATCTAATAGTTTCGGCGCATTTGAGAATGTTTTGTGCTAAATTACACAGGTATGTCTAATTATTCATAAAATTTTGAAAATAACTAAAATAATTTATTAGTTGTTTTTTTCTCAAATATTTTTTTGATTTTTGTTTTTTTTTATTCCGTTAGAAAATTAAATTCAACAAAAAATTTAATTTTGAATATAATTTTCTGAAACTTTTATTGTTTATATTATATATTTTATTTGTGTGATTGTGTCTTTGGCTGTATCTCTTAAATAGAAGATAAATGCTATATATTAAATTTACATGCTTGGAGATTTTATCGATGAAATTTTAATATTGATATCAGAGCGAACATAAATAATATTTTTATTACTATTTAGATTCATAATTGCATCAATTTTTAATATTTTGTGATTTTTTTTGTAGTACATAATTGAATTGCATCGATTTTTAATATTTTGTGATTTTTTTTGTAGTACATAATTGAATTTTTGAATGAAAAATCTATACGTAGTTGCGAATATAATGTAATTAATAATATTGGAATATTAGTTAGTCGAAATTCCATCTGAGCACTTGTAATTTTTAGAGAACATTTTACTGAAAGTGTTATTTTAGAATAGTAAATTTTATATTATATTTTATTATGATCAAGCATCGCTATTATTGCTTGCTACCTTTTACCAAGTTGGTTAAATTATTTACAGTAGACTATAGTCTAACCATGTTGGTAACTGGCATTTTGAATTGCAGTTAAATAAAACCTTTAGTGCAAATTACGTTTTATCTTTCCTAACTTTAGACGAAGAATTTATCAATAACATACAACCCCTTCCTCGAATTTTTTGGATTACTTTAGTAGACAATTTTTTCAAGAATTTAGAGACAATTATACACCTATATTTATATCAAAATCTCACACTTTTATTTATCAAATATTATATTTTCACCATCATATTAAAAACAAGTATAAAACAATTTTGAAGAACTATTTCGTATTGGGATAGGTATAGTAAAACATAGCTTGAACCAATATATTCTATCAGCAGTTTTTAATGCAATACTTTTTTACGTTCACTAAAAATGCTGACTAATTTCTATGGCTGAATCAAAAAATTATAACGGAGAAAAATCAAGTTCAAAAAGAAAGTTCGGCCTAAGGATAAATGTTAATTACTATAAAATATGTATGAGTCACATTAACAACTCAGATTTAATATATATATATATATATATATATATATATATATATGTTTTTATATATACATATATATATATATATATATATGTTTTATATTTTATTGTTATTTATATCATTAATAAACTATTTAAATATTGATTGATACATTGTTTTTCAGATTGCCAGCCAGGTTTACTGTTAGTGGTTTATTTCCAATTGGTGTTAGGCTTATCGCCCCAGTAAGTCATTTTCAAATTAATTGCAAACTTATATTATTTTGAAAATGTATAAAAATGTACGCATATATCTGACCTTTAAAACGGGCGCGGTCAGGGCATATACAGTACTATTGTGATGATGAAAAATTTTCATTATCTTTGAGTATGTATGATTGCAATTTATGTTAGTTTTATTTATATTAAATAATTTCTAATATCATACTTTTTATCTAATAGTATATTCAACTATTTAAATTTAACTGGTTTAATATTCTTATGAATAGATATGAATGAAATCTTGGAAGGCGAGATTCTTTTAATTTTCATACGTTTCATCTTATAATTTGATATCATCAGTTGATATGAACATCTTGGAGAATTATTATAAGACTATCCAAGTCTATTAATACTAGTATATGACATCTAATGAAAAACATTTATATTATAATTTTATTTAAACAATTTTTTTTACTAATTTTAGCAATCAGTGCGAGTTGGAACATTTTATGCATACTCCTGTTTGTGTGCTTATATGTATTTGCTCATTTTATATATGTACCTAATTGGCACTCTATCAAAACTTTCACAAATTAAACATTTATTGTTAGATTTACTTTGTGTGATCTCTGAAAAGATAAATATTTAATCACATATATTTGTTCATATACTAACCTGAAATCGGTGATGATATAGTTGTTGATATTAGGTGATTCAATTTTCTAAGGTTTGCGGAAATATAATAGAATATTAAAAAATGTTCATTGATTCGACAGTTACTATTGAAATTAGTAATATCAAATAATTAACATCCGGTGGCCAAAATTGAGAAGATTTATTATCTAATTTTTACTGAAGAGTTTAAAATATTTTGATGCATATTTATGCAAAAATACTAAATTAGAAGTTTTTAAGTTTAGTTTACAAATCAACAATTTATTGCAATTAGAGCATAAGTAAATGCTATCTTTTGGCTAGATTTGATAATTTAAGTATCTATAAAATTATTATATTAAGTTGATGTTGGATATTCAGACTTTTCTTATAAAATAATATTGAAATTATTCTTTAGCAAAAAAAACTTATTTAAACTTAATTACACACACACACACACACACATATATATATATATATATATATATATATATAACAGTTTTCTAGCATATAATCAATTTCCCATTGTACGATGTGTTTAACACGTTTATTATCTAAAATGTTATCTTATAGCCGTTGATGATTTAATAGTTTAAATTTAACTTTCACCATAAACATTAAGCAATTTTACAACCGTTTGAACACGTACAATATTCATTTATGTCATTTTAATTAATATTATGTTTTACTTAAATCTACATTAATGGTTGGAAATTTGATTTTTGCATCTGTGACATGCATTTGATAATATATATTATAGACTGTTCCAAAACAGTGATTATGACCATGAAAAAAATACATTTTTCTGCGACTATAAACTATTCAGTAAATAAGTTTTATTAAATTATTGTATGCAAGATAGAAAATATATAATCCGCTAATCAGGCTTTTACCCATTTTTAACTTCCCGAAGGAGAAGTTTGTTTTTATCAAAAAATCCGATATACTTCATGTTTTCTCGACGTTTCAAGCTATTCTGAATCGAATGAGACCAAATTTGGAAAAAGTATGTGTGTGTGTATATGAACAGCCATAAATCGACGTTTTCGCAAAAACGGCTCGACCGATTTCAAAAATTCAAAAGCCATTCGATGATTTCGATGAGGACTATCGTTTGTCACTTTTGTGCGCAGATCTGCCGAGCCGTTTCTTTGTAATTTAAAAAAAAAGTTAAACTTTTCGTCCACATTTAAGCTCATACTATCGAATCGATTTAAAAAAATCAAAAATCAAACTGTTCGAAAGATATTAGTTGGGAATGATACGGATTAGTTTTAAGTGAAAATCTACCGAGCCGTTTTCTTGTAATTAACTGTTGAAAAAAAAATTTAAGCCGATTTTTATGGAACTTTTTTTGGCGATATATTATGGTTTTATAGAACTTACTGAAATATTACGGCCTTACGACAAGTAGTTTAATTTTAAAAATTCATCAAAGTTTTAGAAAATGAGTAGTTTTTTGACATTAAATTAGACGATTTATTTGGTATAACTTTTGAGTGTACGTTCATTCTCAATGATGTGTGATAAATCCACTCGAAATACTTTTAATCACTCATAAATTAATTTATATTTTATTGTTTAAGTCGATTATATACAGATATCGGGAAGTAACTTGCAAAATACCAATACCAACTAGTAGAAAAATATTTTGCTCAACAATCTGCTGAATACATTTGTTCCTAGTTTATTAATGAATGTTACATCTAATACAATTCAAGTTCCTGCGTTTAATTTAGATGAACGTTATAAGTTGAACTTTATTTCATTTATATAAACAAATATTTAATTTAAATATTTGTTTTTATAAAAAACTAATATCAGAAATAATAACAATAACGTTTAAAATATGCAGATGCAAAACAAACGGTAATAGTTTCTGCTCACTTATTAGTGACTAATGATAATATCTGTAGGTGTATTTTATAAAAAAAAATTGAAATCGATTGCGGACACATACACAATTTATTTAGGATGGGAATTTAAAAGAACTTAAATAAAAATAATATTTGATATTTGATAAATTTATTTCTGAATATTTGTCGGCACGTTAGTAAAAATGCGTTTTTAATTATCTCCACGAAAAACGAATAAGTACGATTCTAAATGATTTTCGAGAAAACTTAAGATATTGAAATACTAATATTATAAAAGATTTTAGACGATCTGAAACTGACATATAAATAAGAAATAAGTAATATTACAATAAATTTATCTAATTTTGAATCATTCAATTTATTTTTTCTTATTCTTTTCAGATTACCGGTAGCATTGTGACTTACGTTTTGGTAGCGTTGCAATTTCAGCTGCATGATTCAAATGATGCTGACAATGACATGTTAGATTTTAATGGGACATTTAATGTTATTTTTGGAGATATTCAATAATTAGGTAAGTTTTCTATATTGTATTATATTTTGTAATTTAATTGGATCAGTATCGAAAAATTATTAATTTAACGGTACAGAAGCAGCTTAAAACTGTTCGCTCTACTCTGTTGATGAATTTCGCCATTAACAAAACATCATTTTCTTATTTTGGAATTTGTTTCGTGTTGGTGCTGCTTATAATTGGTTTATACTTTATAAACCATTTTGTATTTCTTAATATTAATCCTTTTCATAATTTTTCATAACTATGCTTTTACTATTTTTTGCTAAAAGTTTACTATTTTTTTAAACAAAATATTTTTTTACGCTGCATTTTTGGATTAACATTGGTAAGTAGATGATGTAATATTTCATTTGCTATATATTCTTATACTCGCGATTTTTTATAAGATTTAATACGTAAGTATGTTCAAGTATTTGAGAAACATTAATAATAATAAATGAACATAAAACATTTATTAGATAATAACAACTTTATTAAAATAGTTAATATTTACAATTATATAACACTATACAGACTCGTTATTTTCTTAAATTACTCTTTATAACAAGATATTAACCGTATAAAAATTTATTTATATTTACAATTCTCAGAAATATTAGCTTCATATTTATACGTGTAACATTTAACATTAATTATTATAATACAATAATTAACACTCTTTCATTTATTCATAGTAATTTCATTCATTGTGAATTTTTGCTAATTCTTGTGAATTATCGTCGATACCATTTACTTCTGTGTATATTTGTAGAAACAAAATGATATAGGCAATAGATATTTTGTTTAGAAAGAAAGTATATCATTAGCAAAATATACCATGACGTTTTTTCTGATCAACATCAACTGTCATTCACATTAATGATATGGGCCGCTAGGTGAAAATCCACCGGAAGCTCCATTAAGGTAGCTGTCACCTCCGTGGCCACCACCACCATATCCGCTACCGCCTCCGTGGCCACCACCACCTCCATGGCCACCACCAAATCCACCGCCGCCTCCGTGATGGCCTCCACCACCGCCGCCGCCAAAGCTTCCGTGACTAGTTACACTATAGCTATCTACTCCAGAATAACTGTCGGAGCCTCCGCCGTGTCCGCCGCCGAAACCTCCTCCGCCACCTCCTCCGAGATGGTCATCGTGTCCACCGCCACCATAACCACCGCCTCCCCCACCGTGGCCGCCTCCGAAACCGCCGCCAAATCCTCCTCCACCACCACCGTGGTGATCGTCATGTCCACCACCAAATCCGCCTCCAAAACCTCCTCCTCCATAGCCGCCACCACCTCCGTGGTGATCATCGTGACCACCGCCGCCGCCGCCGCCGCCGCCGCCGTGTCCTCCTCCATAACCACCGCCTCCGCCACCGTGGCCGCCTCCAAAACCACCGCCAAAGCCGCCACCTCCTCCGCCATGGTGATCATCGTGTCCACCGCCAAATCCTCCGCCGCCTCCATATCCACCTCCTCCTCCGTGGTGATCGCCACCTCCGTGACCTCCTCCAAATCCACCTCCTCCTCCTCCTCCGTGATGATCACCATGTCCGCCACCGCCGCCAAAGATACCTGAGAAGCCACCGCCGCCGCCGTATCCTCCTCCACCTCCGTGGTGATCGTCGTGACCGCCGCCACCGCCAAAACCTCCTCCTCCAAATCCACCACCTCCGTGGTGGTCATCATGCCCTCCGCCACCACCGCCAAAGCCACCTCCAAAGCCTCCGCCGCCTCCATATCCGCCACCACCTCCGTGGTGATCATCGTGGCCGCCACCTCCTCCAAATCCACCGCCGCCACCGAATCCACCTCCGCCTCCATGGTGGTCATCGTGGCCACCTCCTCCAAAACCACCCCCAAATCCTCCTCCAAAGCCACCTCCGCCGCCGCCATGATGATCATCGTGGCCGCCACCACCACCGTAACCGCCAAAGTCACCACCACCTCCATGGCCGCCTCCGCCATGGCCGCCTCCGCCATGGCCTCCGCCGCCGTGGCCTCCGCCGCTTAGAAAACCTCCAATTAATGTTTCCGCTAATCCCGGACCATGGTGTCCGCCACCGCCATGGCCTCCACCACCACCGCCTCCGTGGCCTCCTCCAAATCCTCCGCCAAATCCTCCTCCGCCACCATGATGATCATCGTGGCCACCGCCGCCACCTCCGTAACCACCTCCACCATGGCCTCCTCCAAATCCACCGCCGAATCCGCCATGGCCGCCGCCCCCACCACCACCATCATGTTGTTCTATGATTATAGTGGGTCCGCCGCCACCACCTCCGTGTCCTCCTCCGCCGCCATGGCCTCCTCCATAACCGCCGCCGCCAAAGCCACCTCCAAAATCGCCGTGGCCACCACCACCGCCTCCATGACCCCCGCCGCCAAAGCCACCGCCAAAATCACCGTGGCCACCTCCACCACCGCCACCATGGTCATGAATGATTACTTCTTTGTGGTGTTCTTCTTTATGAACTGGTTCCTTTATATGCACTCGTATGTGGACACTGTAAATGATTAAATACAATGTTTCTAACTTACATATTTATAATATATTGTTTGAAGTAAATATATTTAGAAAATAATAAAATTTGAACAAAGTATTCAATTATTCTTATCATATTACTATAAAAGTATTTGATTGATTCCAGAGCGGCACACGAATTGGTACGCAATATAATTGCATATGCATCTGACGATTTATATATTTCAAAAGTATTTGCTTCATTACATTTCTAAATTAATAAGGACCTAATTTTGGTTTTCTAAAATTGTTATAAAAATATTTTTTGATTTGAACCACTTATTCAAACAGTTTTCTTTTCACATTCACTTTCAAATAATGGTGCTGACGACAATAATTTCGATGAAACTTCACTTTTAACTTATACCATTCAATTCCGCGATAATTTGGAATACAAACTTGTTCTTTTATTTTTAGAACTATTTTTTGAGCATTAATGTCGTTTTGATACTAATTATTTCATTATATAAAATTTTTTAGTTCTTATAATTTAATTTGAATAAATTAAATAATATTCATGAAAATAGCAAGTTGTACTGGGCCAATTTCAATAGCTCAAAAAATCACTCAAAAATAAGTAATCAGTGAATGAAGAAATGCAAGAGCTTATTTCAGTTTCTATCAAATGTATTTTGATAAGTTGACATTGCACAAAGCTTCATTCTTGCCTTGAAAGTTTATAATAAACATGAACAGTCTTTAATTTATTTAGATATGCAAAACATGAACTATTTTAAATATCTTGAAATGTTTGCTAAAGTAATATTATAAAATAAATTATAATACTTACTGTTCCTTGCCGAAGGTTGCAAGCGCAAAACCAAACGTAGCAAGCAGAGCCACACAAAACTGAAATTAAAAAAATATTAAACTTAAGTAAATATGAATATTTATAAAATATTTATACATATTTATTTTAGGCATTGAAAAAAACTAATTAATGAACTGATATAATTAAAACACAAATGAATTTCGAACAAAGTTATGAGAGGCATTGTCATTTTTATTGATAATTGATAGAGGAAATTTTTCACCCAATTTGATGTGTGTTACAAAAAGCGTAACAACATTTAGGTCTTGCTTGCAGCTAATTATTAATAATGATAAACTATATCAAGTATAAGACAATTACTATATGATATACATATTAATGATAAACTATACTTGATATAGTTTATCATTATTTATAAATTGCTGCATGCAAAATCCAAAGCTAAATGTTGTTACGCTTTTTGTATAAATTTAAGTTCTGTAGTTTCTTTTAGGTTTCTTGTGTTCTTCAATAAGGGGAATTAGTTTGTCTAAAAAATATTTAACTTGGCAATCGGTTTTCTCAAATTAAGAAAGAATGCAATAATATTGTCAATAGT
>NW_020539725.1:13304210-13364417 GCF_003426905.1 Ctenocephalides felis | reverse complement strand
AGAGATATATTAAATAAATAGTTATTCAGTCTACTGCTGATGAATATTTCTGACGAAATACTATATCAAAGTTATATTCAGTGTTATCTCTGTAACAAAATTACCCATGAGATTTATATTTAGCGTTGGTTGACTAATGTAGCTATTATTTCGTAAAATTCCTTTAAATTAAAAATGAGACGTTGGACTTGTTTGCCCACTGGCCTGCCTATGGCGTAAAAAGGACCAGGAGACAAATTTTTGGGAAACAGCAATAAAAAAACGACGTTTAATTACGACGTTTCGGAACTAGATACGTTCCATTATCTAGTTTTTTTTTGTCAAAAAACATTTTTTATATAGAATAACACCATTAATAACTAGGAATACATAATATTAAGCATTTTTTTATCAGGCAATAGATTGTGTACTAGACAAAAGTAAAGAAAATTTTATACAAAGGAAAAATAAAAAATAAAATTAAGTAGCAAAAATCATTTACCTACTAATATTGCAGAATTTTTGCTACTCATTTTATGTTTTATTTCGTTCTTTACTTTTGTTTGGTACCGTTTATAAAAAAATTTCTTACTTAATATCCTGTATTCTTCGCCAGTAATAGTCTATAAAATAAATTGTTTTTGATAGAAAAAAAAAACTGATGATAGAACGCATCAAATTCCGAAACGTCGTAATTAAACATCTACAAAGAACAAATTGTTTTTTATTTATTGGATTTTTTGTTCAAAAAAGATACACACACACACACACAGATATATATATATATATATATATATATATATATATATATATATATAATATATATATATATATATATATATATATATAAATTATTTATATCAATCATTATCAATAGATGTTCAATTACATATCGGAATCGTTTTATTGTAAAATTAAAAATAATACTGTATGAAAAATGAGATTAGTGTTATAAACAAATATAACTAGTTTGCAAGTCGAGCATATTGCTTAATAACTTGTAATACCGACTTTTATTGTCGATATATCTTGAAATATGATGGAAATTAAAACTATTTTAATCTGAGTTCTGTCAATTTTATTACGTATGAAAATACATGACGGTTGCTATTTTTTGAGATTTTTTTTAAGTTATCCTTAGTTTATGCGAATGCGATAGAATTCATTCTTTTCTTTTTTTATCGGATTTGTGCCAATTTTTATGATACCACTTCATCACCCGCTAGAATTAAAACCTTTGATCGTTTTTAATTTAGAATTTTTGTTATTAATTTCTTATTAAATTCTGTATTAATTTTTGTTATTAATTTCTTATTAAGTTTTGTATTAATTTTTGTTATTAATTTCTTATTTAGTTCTGTGTTAATAACTTTTGAAATTACCTCTCCAGACTAGAATACCTTTCAAAATGAACTTGAAATTTGAAACAGTATGCGATTTTTGAATGAATGTTTAGTAACATGCTCAATTTTGGACAAGTTTAATTTTTCGGTATCCTAACATTCAAAATACTACTTGATTTTTATAGCATATGTTTTATTTAAAAAGGTTCTAGAGAAATCCCTATTAGTCTCCATTAATCTCTCTGCGAACAATAGAACAGTGATATTAGATTTAGACCAATGCATTTCCCCCGTAGGGTAAGTTATATTAATCACAAAAAAATGAAAATGAAAATTTTTGCATATCTCAACGTTTCAAAGGTTTCTGAACATTTGGTACACCTTAGAAAAAAAAAATCAAAATTTTCAGGAAAAAAAAATTCATACGCGTTATTGTAATTGTAAGAAATATATGCTCAGATGGATTCATTTAGAATCTCAAACATTTTCAAGTGTCACTGTATATTATATGAACAAATTAGTATATAGTTATTAATTATTAATCAATATTGATTGATATTTATTTGCTGGAATATTTAATTTTGGTACGGAAAGTTCCAGCAATTCGCACGTTGTCGTTGTCGTGCACCGCTAGTTGTATGTTTCATTTTTCTGAAATTTAAGGCAACAAATAAGAATTTTGCAATATTTGGTAAATGTCGAATTGTATAAAGAACGATTTAAATGCTAGAAACTCCTATAGTTCTCGATAAGTTGTTTAGTGACAAGAAAACTGCGCAGAATTTAGCATTAGCCGATCGAGATTCTAGAGATCACTGTTTGCTCGCATTAACTTTCTACGCGAAACTGGACTTTACAAAATCAAGAGCGAACTCATTTATTTTCTCATTTCGGAGAGCCATGACGTCGATATAGCAATGATATATGTTTATATACCTCTGATTGTAAATGCATTTATTATAAGTGATGTCATTTTACTAATCACTAAATTGTTTGTGATAATATATGGTATTGAGATTTATTGCTATCAGTGATCAAGATTAACATATCCCGTTCACTAGTTAGCGAAACTAAACTAAAATAATAAATTCCTTTGGGAAGGCAATTTGTTATTAAAAAAAACTAGTGGTGTATGGCATCATGCCTTAAGGCAAATTGCTGGAACTTCCCGTACCGTAACGAAATGTTCGAGGAATATTAAATGTTTTCAAATAGATTATTATATATACAGTAACATTGTCGAATATTTATAAGTATTATATAAACTGAATTGCAAAGTTGAAATTATTTGTTTAAAGTATATTAGAACTTTAGTCATAAATAACATTAAAATCTAAAATATTTTCGATTTTCCAAAAAAAAAAATTCTTTGAGAAAATGGCAGGACCTGTCTTTTGCTAAAAACTAATCACTTCTTCTCACTAATCTCTTCTATAAATTGAATGTTTTTTAGGTTATTCAAATCGGATACTCCGTACTTTCAAAAACTCGATTTGCATTTTCTGCACTCTTTGCTCCGTATCTCCAAAACGGCTGGACCTGCCTTTGCTAGAAACTAATCAGCACATCTCCTTATCAATAGGAATCGAATGTTTTTTGAACCATTTAAATCGGTTGGAAGCGTGGACGAAAAATTGTATCCATACACACACACATTCATTTTTTCTGTGGTATGCCAAAATCTTCAGAAACCTCCAAAACGTCGAGAAATGTAAAAAAATTTAATTTCGATTATTGGACGATTAAAATAATTTACACTACGGGAAGTTAAAAAATAATGATATATCTTGAGAAAAATGGTATCTCTCAGGCATAATGTAAAGTTGTGCTCTCTCCAAAAACATTTTGAAAGAGTTTTTAAGATATAAGATTATTGATTTTAAGACATTTTACCTTTATTCTGTATACCATGTATACCTACCGAAATTGCCGATGAAACAAACGATTAAGTCTGTTATAGTGTTTTGATCCGCGGGAAAAATGACCTACCAGCCTACCACTGATATCTCAAAATCAAGTGAAATTAGAATCTTTCAACAACAATAATTGAAAGTAGAGGGAAAAAGATTCTGAATTCTTACGACGTTGCTATCGGAAGATAAATGTCAATGTTTGAAAATCCATACCAAAAGTATTTTTTAACGTTGTTAATTTTTTGTTGTTTAGTTTACGTATACGTTTTTAACTGTTTTATAATATAAGGTGTATTGTTAATTTTAAGTTAGATTTTTTTATATAACCTTTATGAAAGCTTATACGTGGGTGGAGTTAAAAGGACAAAAACAATTAAATACTAAGAAACAAAATGTTGAAAACAGCAATTTTACAAGAAATAAATTAAATAATGTCCCCAAAAGTTAATATTTTGCATTGGTTTAATAATGTAGCTATAATTTTGTAAAATATCTTTAAAATTAATAATAAGATATTGGACCCGTTTGCCCTCTGCCCGCTTATGGGGTAAAAAGGACCATGTGACAAATTTTGGAAAAACAGCAAAAGAAAACACATTTATACAATGCTGAATTACAATTAACTATGTATTATTTGTTGTGATATAATTAGTTTGGTTTTCACAATGTAATTGGCCAGTCATATTGGGCTTTTGTGTCCCGTCCTACCCTATTGTTAATTTCAATCGTTTATTTAATTAATATTCGTATATAAATTGAAAAGTTTTAGTAAAATATCTTTATGTATAATGCCCCGTACTACCAGTATCATAATTTTTCACCATTATGTGAAAGATTTACTACAAAAATTTGATATTGCATATTTTCTATATTTTAGTAACATAAACATATTTCATCACATAGCCATATATTGAGCCCGTGGTATATTAGATAAGAAAGTGGGCTACCACAAATTAGTACGACGTTCAATTCCAACCTTGGCCAGCTCGATATCAAGCATCTAATTTCTACTTGAGGTGATAGTTCCCAAATATGAACTCAAGGGGAAACCACCCTTTGTTGTTATAACGTATCTATATAATATGTATACATATATATTATACAATCTATAGTTCACGCAGAAATAGGAAGAGTGGTTGACTGCTGGGTTGTCCTTTCGAAAAAAAATTATAGGATAGGATGTAATACAGCAAAAACAATGCGTGGTTCTGCTCGCTGTTAAAAAATATCTTATAGCTATAAAATGTATTACATAATATATTCAACTTATACGTGATTCACAAAGATCACAGTATTTTAAAACAGTTTATGATTTCTGCATGTATTATAAATGTAAAACACACGCATTACGCATAAACAATATTCTTGTTATCAGACGTAACTACGTAAATTTCTCTTCAACGAAATTACGCAATATGAGAGAAGCTCATAAAAATCTTGTAATAAACATAAAAGAATAATAAATGCTAATTGTTAAACTTCTAATTTAATGAGGGAAATGTTCATATAATGGTAAATTTATTATGCAAGTCGTAATTTCTCCATCCGTGTAGGGAAATAATATATTTATGCGTATATAAGAAGTATGATATATTTAAAATTCATGATTAAGCACATATCTACAAATCTTGAAACTAATTAATTCATTTACTTCTACCGATTTCTCTTGTACTGTAAATAATCAATCAAATGAACAACTCATAAGTGTGCAATCAGTGTAATATCAGCCCATTAATTACTTAAATATTTCTGCTTAAATACACACAAAATATGTTATATGAGGAAGCATTTTATTTACTTTTAATGTATAATGTTTGCAATTAGTTTACACCTGTATTTGACATTGTATTAACTTCCCGTAGGGCAAGTTATAGCAATCGCAAAAAAATCGAAAATGAAAATTTTTATATTTCTTTACATTTCAAAACCTTCTGAACATTTTGGCATATCTAAGAAAAAATGGATGTATGTGTGTGTGTGTGTGTTCGGATACAAATTTTCGTCGACGATTTCGGGAACACGGATGAAGCGATTTGAATAATTAAAAAAACATTCGATTCGTTATGATAAGGAGACGTGCTGATTAATTTTTGGCAGAAGCAGGTCTGACCGTTCCTAAGATATGGGGCAAAAAGTGCCAGAAACGGTAACTCAGTTTTTAAGATAACGGAGCGTCCGATTTGAATAATGCAAAAACTTGCATTTTACGTGTAAACAAGATAAAAAACTGATCAAATTTTTATGACGGTAGGGCTAGCGGTTTCGGAGATCATTAGACATATGCACATCAAATTATCAGATATCTTATAGAGTTTTTAACAATAAGTATGAATTTTTGTTTTCATTCTTATGGGTTCCGTACCAGTGTTTATCCGTTAGACGGCGACGCGGCGCTTACGCGCTTCGATATTTTGTCTCTATGCAGTTAAAGCAGTACGATTGCTTTGAAATAAAGTTCAGATTTTCTAAAATATTTCAAAATAAATGTTTCTTCAAAAAGTCTTTTTTTTTCAAAAAAAGTAAGTTTTTGTTAAAAATTTATAGTTTCTCAAAAATCTAATTTTTTCAGAGTGAATTTTTTTCAAAAATGTTAATATTTTAGAAAAAAAATTTTTTTGGTACGGGAAGTACCAGCAATTTGCCTTAAGGCACGATGCCATGCGCTCCACTAGTTTTTATTATTAACTTCCCATAAGTTAAGTTATAGTAATCGCGCAAAAATCGAAAATGAAAACCTTAGAAAAAATACAAATTTTTCGTCTACGATTTCGAGAGCACGGATCAACCGATTTTAACGATTCAACAAATATTCGATTCATATCGCAATCTATTCAAGGAAAGATGTGCTGATTAGTTTTTGGCAGAGACAGGTCCACCCGTCATTTAGAGCAAAGTACTAAAAATGACAGTTTTTGAGAAAACGGAGCATTTCATTTGAATGATACAAAAAATATTTTACTTGTGTTGACGGAATTGGTTATATTTATACGAATGTAGATCTAGCAGTTTCGAAGTTACAGGATCAAAAGCTGAAAATATGTCATTGGCAAATCATTACTATTGATTTATATTCAAGTGGAATGTTGATTTTTAGGTGACATGTAGACAGGTAAACTGGTAGATAAGTAGACAAGTAGAAGATAGAGAGATATACAAGTTGACAAATAGATAGGTGAACAGGTAAAAAGGTAGAAGAGTAAACAAGTAGGTAGGCCGACTGGTAGCGGGGTTGAAATTGGTATACATGTAAACTGGTGGACATGTAGACATGTACAAAAGTTGACAATATTGCCTTTGTAAATTGAAACTTACAAAGGCAGTCACTTAAGCTTGTAGACACTTGGACAGGTAAACAAGTAAACTGTTGGACAGGTAAACAAGTAGTCTGTTGGACAGGTAGATCACATAAAAATCAAACACATATTCATTAAATAGATTAATTACACACATCGGGAAGTTCATTCAACCTCTCTTATGGCAAAACTATTTGATGGACTTGGAAACATTTTTTCCTCTATATTTCTTTGTGAAAACAAAAGACATCTGCTGCAATCGAACTTGAAACTCTGGTTGAAAACCCAAAGCTCTAACCATTTCCTACAAAACCTAGAATTCATAAAATACATAGCAAATTTTAATTCACGTTTATTTAACAATACTTATTATCTATAACTCCAATTATGTATACATTTCTTCTTGTATCATAACACGAACCATTTCTGTAATATTTTCTAATATACTGGCCGAACCAGTTTGTAATGAACATAAAATATATATGTCTAAACTTACCTTCCTATACATTGTATGTTCCGTATCATAGTGTGAATTTACGTGTTGTATTTTCATAAAATAGAAAAAAGTTTGCAATTTATTTTCACTTTTGCTCCAATTCAACTTGTAATTGTCAAGAAATTAACTGTCTGTTTGAATGTGTTTATTAATCTGTTTTTTACGATTTTACTGCATTTAATAAAATTATACATTTCATTTACTTTAAAATTATAAGCTTTATAATTATAATGGATTTCAACCTGTTAATGTTAGCAATGTTTGCATGCTTTAGGAAAAATATTATTATTATTAAAAATATTAAGTGCCATGATTTTAGGAAAATTGTTTCCTGAACCGATGTGGATAATTAAACAATTTATTGGTTCATATAGACAAATTGCAAGTTGGTTTATTGAAAGGTTTAGAAATTCAATTTGTTGCAATTTTTACACAAATTTCAGGGAAATCGATGTTTTGTTTTTTTATTAAAATAATTAAATATTTCGAAAGTTAAAATATTTTAGAACGTTCAATATTTTCAGAAAATTTTGAAAAACGCAACATTTTCAAAAAAATACTTTTATATTCATAAAATTCGGATAAGCTGTATATAAAATTAGGCAGTTATTTGTAAGGCTGAATCCAATATACCGCTGATCTTACCTCTGCTTAATCTGGACAAAAAATAATATTATCTTATATAGAGTAGTTTCATTGGTATCTATTTATCATAACAGTTTCTAATAATTTTATTATATAATATTAATTCCGTCAAAGCATTTTATTGATTTGAAAGATCGCTGCAGAATTTTTTATGAGTTAATTGACCGGGAAATCATAAAAATAGATGTTATATATTGGAAGGAAAGTGTTGGATTGACATATGCTTTTTGCATAAATAAATTATAAACAAGTAATTTCATTATTTACGATTGACGATTAGCCAACCTTTTCATTATAATTAGCAGTAAAGTGCTAATTTTCTTGTGCACGTTTTTGCCCAAAAACCCTGAATTGATTTTGCAAATTCAAAATTATACGAAAGAAATCAGTTGGAATTCGTGTTGAAAAGTTTTTGGACAAGGCGTTTCTTTGTAATTTGTTATTCATTTTTTTTGACGATTTTGATGAAAATTTTTGTGATGATAGAGTTCATGAAATATGAGATAGCCTATCTCAGATAGGTTTTTACGAATATCCTAAAATTTTTTAGGGCCTCAAGAAGTGTTTTTGTTAGAAACAAAAGTTAGTCTTGTTCTTAAACTTTGGAAGATTTAGCTTAAAAATTTAAAAATAGTGTAGAGACAATTTGAGAAGTTACTCAATCTCAATTCTGATTCATTATGTCATTTATGCAACTTGTCTTGATTTGTTTTATTATTGATTTGGAATAAATAGGAATATAACAATAATGTATTTTAAAACATTTCAATTTTCATGCTTGCTTTCTTAAGTCTCATACCAATAATATGAGCAGTTAAATATTGAAAATCATTTAGATTATAATATAATATAATATCTATATTATAGAGATTGCCAAAGTATATATTATTTTACATTTTTAACTTCCCGTTGGGTAAATTATAGTGATGGGCCGAAAAACGAACATGAAAATTTTTACATATCTTCACGTTTTAGAGGTTTCTGAACATTTTGGCATACCTCAGAAAAAAATGATGTGTGGGTGCCTGTGTATTTTGTGTGTCCGCATTTTTTCGTCCACGTTTTCGGGTGCACGGATCAACCGATTTGAATTGTTCAAAAATCATTCGATTCCTATTGATAGGGAGATGTGCTGATTAGTTTTTGCAAAGGCAGGTCCAGCCGTTTCGGAGATACGGAGCAAAGAGTGCAGAAAATAGAAATCGAGTTTTTGAGAGAACCGATTTGGATGATCCAAAAAACATTCAATTTATAATAATTGGGAGAAGTTGTGATTAGTTTTTAGGAAAGGCAGGTCTAGCCTCTATACAGAGCTAAATGTACAAAAAGGGCAGTTTTTGAGAGAACTAAGCATCCTATTTGAATGATTCAAAAATCTTTCTGCTTGTGTTGACGAAACAATGGCTTTTAAAAAAAATTTTTTTGTATAACGAAAATAATTCAGATTTCAATTTTAATTGTGGCTAAAGTTCACATATATACTTTAAATAAATAATTTTAACTTTGTAATGTGTAATTGTTTATATAATTCTTATAAATATTAGACAGTGTTACAGTATTTATAATAATCTATTTGAAAACATTTAATATTTCTCAAACATTTTGTTACGGTACGAGAAGTTCCAGCAATTTGCCTTAAGGCACGATGCCATACACCACTCGTTTTATTATAAGACAATAATTTCTATCATCAGTATTTGTAAAATTGACATAGATTAATATAGAATAAATTTCATTTTTAATCTGATCTTGGCAGTGTTCAGGCTGAGTTCTCTGGAAAATGAGTTTGGAAGATTTTCAAGGCGGCTTTTGTACCCTTCGTATTTCATGTAATCTTTTGTTACTGACTTTATTAAAATGAATTCAATAATTTGTACTGCGTAGTGTATTTGTAACTAATGGTGACTTAAATATTGCAAATTTGTTAATGAAATTTTCACTAGCTTCTCTTTCAAATAATAAATTTAGAGTTAATACTTTGTAGAGAGCGGAAGTTGAATAAGCCGGGTTTAATTAGTTGTCAAGAGCAGCTCATATAGTAATAAATGATATAATTTCACCGTCTTATTATGCATGGTGAACACTATTGCATTTGTACAAGCTTTTATTAGGCACTTTCTCCTCAGATTATGTTTTATGATTTTCTACTTACATACTAACACGGGTTAGTCTGTAGAAGTGCACATCGAGGAAGTTCATTTGCGAAGTTAATTATACAATTGTAATTTTAACCGACCATGTCGTGTAATGAATTTAACAATTTAACTGTCATGTAGAAGAAAAGAACTGGCTGTTTAACTTTTGTACGAATCTTAATTGAATTTCTTCGCCGGAAGTGTTTTGTTAATAATGGTGCTTCTTTGAAATATGCCGGCAGAGTTCCTGTTAATTTGTTGGTTTTAAAATAGAGGGTGTGTCAAGAGAAAGTTCTTATTATTTGTTTGTTACCATTGTTTGGAACAAACAAATATTTTAATTAACTTCCCGAAGAAGTTGATATTTTTGACAGAAAATCTGAATTGATAATTTTATGTTGTCTCGACGTACTTCTTATTCGTTTGTGACCAAAATTCGAAAAAGCGTGTAGTTTTTTTTGTATAGCGGAGGAAATGCCTTTATGCTTTCCAGGCTGGTCTTTTGTCTGGGTATGTCGGACTCAATACCGCTGGTTATAATACCGACTGAAACCTTCGCTTTGCCCTTACCTCTGGTCCCCACGGAAACCACCGTTAGGCATTACTTCGTGGGGGGGAGAATCTAGAATGTTATCATTCTTACCTTGATTTTATACTCATCCTTTAAATGGGCGAATGCCCATTCGCCCTTTCTTTTTCCATAGAACGTAGGTCAATTAGCACATCTCTCGAAAAAGCATGTTTGCCTGTATGTATGTGTGTGTATTTGATAGCCAATTTGTATCTTTTATCAAAAAATTAAAAAGCGATTTGATGAACTCGATAATGAAATCGGATTCATTAGTTTTCATAGCGATCGGTTGAGTCGTTTCTTCGTAATTAAATTTTTTGATGTAACTTTGCAGGTCATTTAACGGACATTTTTGAATGTCCGTGGTAGTAGTAATGGTATTAGTAATGGTAGTAAGTAAGGTATGTTAGTAAGGTAGTAGTAATGGTATGTTACGGATATCATATGAGTTGCTGGTAACACACTGTCAAAAAGGCTATGTATTTGATATGCGATCAGGCGTTAAACATATAAAGTCTAACCTCCAAAATTCACAATTGATAACTAGCAATTTATCATAAGTGCAACTTTCTGATGTCTCTAGATAACACATACATGAATATTTTTTTTATATATGCATACGAATACATGAAACTACCATGTTTTGTGAAGTTGATTCGAATTGGGTGGTTCTAATATTTTAAATACACAGTTACTTTTTAGCTAAGACAGGCCATCAGATTTGGAGATTATGATGTTTAATACTGGACCGATTTTATACACTGATGAACAAGGTTTATATTAAAGTTATGTACCTACACTACAGCAGCCATGCAACACAAAACAACAGATTTAATACTTATGCTGAAATAATTTATGCATTTTATAATATTGTGACTAAAACGTAATTATTCATGATTATGTATAAAACGCCTGATAACATAACTTTCTTCTTGCTATCGATTCATAGGAGTATAGATCCATAACATAGCGTTATAGAATTCGAGAATTGGCTCCCGGATTCATACGAATATAGACCCGTAACATAGCGTTGTAATAACACTTCTATTTTATTCGAGAATTCCTAATCCTAATAACATAAACTTTATTCATTACTACTTTATCTAGTGCTGTGATTCTACATTGCAGAATCCAAAATATTCATTACATAAATAAATCAAAAACACCATTTGAATTTTATTTCTCATTTATGTATTTCAATTGTTTGTGTTTGTAGTGTAGTGGTAAGAGCTTCGGCCCTGTTACCTCGAGGTTCTTAGTTCAAATATAAATAAAAATACAGATCAAAATATGTTTTCAAGTGAACATAACTTTTCGAAGGATTGGTGCAATATATCACAATTAGAAATGACGACCACTTGGTTGCCTTTCAACAGCATTTGTGTGAAAGTAAATATTCCAGTCCATTATAAGGACAACTATTGGGTTCCACTATACAATAAAATGTATAGTGCTATTTAACAAAAAAAAACTAAACTTCAATGGCTATGAAATTTTTTATTTATTCTGAAAATGACTGAGTTTTTTTAAATACTAATTTGTATTTTTGTCTTTATGTGAATGTTTTATACGAGGTAATTATTTTAACATATTTGCTACATATTTTAATATTGCATTATTCACCAGATTTTTAAGTTTTCAATTTTAGATATTTGTTTATTACATAATTTTGAAAATAATTACCTAATAATGTAATCATAAGCTATGGATTATGAATATTTTTTAACTTTACTGGTGCGTGAAACATTTTGAATTATTATAATTAACACTTTCTCACACGCTTAATTTTATATTAGATAGATAATTTAGTTTATTATAAACAGAAACATTGAATTATTATAATTAACACTTTCTCACACGCTTAATTTTATATTAGATAGATAATTTAGTTTATTATAAACAGAAACATTACAATGTGTACACGTTATACAACTGTGTTTCATCACATTGACTAGAAAGAATTATATTTATTGTAATTTTACATCATTTTTTGTTAAAACATTTATATAATGTTTTCAATTAACTTTACGATATGGTTAAAATCAAAATAATAAAAATTAATCCAGGGAATTTCATTATTAAAGTTGATGTCAAAACATTCCGCTGCTACTTTATATGTTTTAAGGTAATTAATAGGTAAGGAGACTGGGTGCTACTTTTTTTGATCAGCAATAATTTTATTAATTTACCAGTTAGCTGGTAGAACAGTAAATTAAATGGTAATTTGAACAGTTGTTTTCGAGGAAATGTTTTTAATTACGATGGTTAGTCATAAAATGAAATCATACAAGAAAAGGGCGAGTCCACACCTGAACGACGGTTTTGATTGTGACAGGAATAAAAATAGGTTAAAAATCAATAGCTAATAATGCTATAAACACGAAAATGGTTTATAACGACTTTTATTGTCACAAATATGTATCACCACAAAACATAATCATTTAAACAAAGCTTTGAATTTAATATAACAATATATAACAAAGCATAATTTTTCAAACAAGAAATCTCTGCAAAATCTTTTGTTTTTTTATTGAATTTTCCTTTTCTTTTCTCTTTCATATTTTGTCTTAGGTTAGATTTTACTTTATCTGTTTAAATTTCAACCAAAAGACAAGACATACATGTCACAACATATACATGTCACATAAGACAAAACTAATTGCTGATAATTAACTACTAATATCCAACTTGCAGAAAAATAACAAACAAGTGATCTATTTGAGTACTAGTTATAGTTATTATTAAAAGAAATAGAACAAAAAAACTTATTTTTGGCTCTTTAAAAGCAATTCGGTCTACAGATCATGTTAATGTGTGTAATAACTCAAAGCAATAATGGAAACTTGTTCGAACTATTACACTTCATCTTTCTCCCTTTGGACCCTATCTCAAAATCATTATAGTTAAGCGGTTATGACAACTGTTGCTACCGTACAAGGGCTTATCATATCCGAAGCCGGATCGGTTAAGATTTAACTACGCTTTAGAGAGGAGTTGTTTCCACTTAACAACTCCACAACTCCGACAATTTTGAAACATAATACTTGACACAACTGTGTTCTCTAGTGTGTTGTTAACATATCTAAGAATTTATTAAGACTCTGAAAATAGTTTACAAATAGTTCAAACATTTTTGTTAATTTTATTATAATAATTACTATTTTATGCATTTCAATATGCATACAAATCTCAAATTGGCAAAAAGTTAGGAATCAAAATCAATTTTGTAATTATTTTTGAAGAGAAAATATAGAATCCTTTTAATATGTTTATTTTTATATGAAAATAATGCAGTGAACCTTATGTATGAAATAACAAATCTTTCTGTATAATATTTTTCACAAAATAATAATACCTCACATTCTTTTATTATTTTTTTTTCGAGAATTAATTATACATCAGGTAGTTTGATTAGCATACTATTACTTTTACACAATTATAAAATCATAATTGTGTAAAAGTTATAATAAATACTAATTATTTTTAGCTGGTTGTATACCGTTGAAAGAACTCATTTACGGACAAGAATTATGGTATACAGAATATAGAATACAAAATAGCAAAATTTTGAGACATTATATACCTGGAGAGTCCTAAAACTGGCTCTGAGACGAGAAAAAGACCACTTCTTTCGACCCAAAATTTGTATTAGTAAAAAATTTCAAGCAAATATCTGCACATGTTAACAGATTTAGTATCAGTTTAGGGAAATCGGATATGACAAATCCTGTGAGACAACCCCATTCGGATTCACTCCGAGGGAGGAGTTGTATCGGAGTGATAACTCTAATATACACAATATATATTTAAAGTGAATCTCATTTAGAGAGAAACATAATGCAAATTTCTGAAAGCAGCACTTTGCTTTCCAAAAAAACAGTATCTTTACCAATGAAATATCTAATAATCTAAATAATAATCATTTGACTTCACATTTCAAACTGCATCTGTCCGAGATTTTTTTTTTCCTGTAAAGCGACACGTGCCTTTAGTTTATTACAAATAAATTGAAATCTATTTATGTGACTTTATTTTGCTATTTGTTTTATTTATTATTGTCACGCTTTTCTGGTTTGATATTAGAAAAGAATAACTATAGATAAACAAATTATTAATAAGAAATTTCTTGAAAAGAAAGTTTGAATTCTTGCAAAATGCATTTCCTATTCAAAAAGATTATATGCTTATAAGAGAATTGTATTATTGAAACGGAGAATCTTGTGAATACATTTTTGAAAATATTTTTATTTGATGTAGTTTTTATTTAGTCGTTATATACATATTTACACTTGCGCGGGTGTATAAATAATTGGATATATGCAGTTTTTTTTATCTCGTCATATCTAGTTTTTTTCTATTGTGATATCAAGTAATCTAGTGTAGTTGTAATTACATTCGTTACTGGACGTTTTATTCTTATTTACTTATCGGTCAGTCAAAGCCATTAGCTAATTGGATTAATTAATTTATTATGTGGTCTAAACTCGTATGTCTTTGTCTACCTATGTATTTATGTCTTTATATGTACAACCTAATTCAAGTGTGGGAGTTGATAGTGAAATGCTGCATTTATCGAACCTAATGTCTCGCAATTTTAAACACCTCATTGATATTGATATAGAATTAGTAAGCAACTTATATTAAATAATATTTTATTTCAAAAAGTTTTCAAAGTAGGCCTATCTTTATGCGAACACATTCCGTCGAAAACAGCTTACCAATAATAAAAATTCATAATAAGTATTTATGGTTAATCATATTTAAATCAACACAAGCGAGAAATCTCTCTTCACATATATGTTTTAGCTAAGTTTTAAAATCTAAGGATTTACTAAATTTGTTTTCGCCAATATAAACTTTCACAAAATACAACTGTCACTTTCAATTACTTTTTACTAATTAAATTGACAGTTGTCAAAAAACACTGTTATTGTTTTGTGCTATTAAGTTGGTTATCCTGAAATTTGGTGTTGCCTGACGTAGACAAAGTATATACTGCGCTCGCTCACACATATGGCGCTAGAGTGAGATAGATGATAATATTGAAGCCGAAGTGTGAAACATACTACAATGGCTGATCTTTAAATATCGTCTAATCACAAGTGTATTGTTTTGAGTGCAATAAACTTTTGCAACTTATTGGTAAATTGTAAATTTACAAAAACAAGTTGCAATTGAAGTGAAGTTAAAGTATATAAATATATAAGTGTTGTTTAACTAATATTACTTTAAATGTGCTGTTTATAGTGATCTGTAATAGTGCTGTTATTTACTATATATTTTTTATCTTTAAACCGTTCGTTTAAATAGAATATTTGACAAATTTGTGCAAAATTGAATGATGTACATTATAAAACTTTACTGCAACTTTTTTATATATAGGATTTCGAGAATAGTTAAATATATAGGATTTCGAGACATAAGTCAAATCTGAAAGCAGATTATTTATACTACTGAATCGTGAGTTTTTTTTACAGAAATACCATATCTTTTATGCTAAGTAATTGATTTCATCTTGTTTTTACAAAAAACAATAGACTTAGAGCGAATATTATTTATTCGGTAATATTTTTTGAATCATTCAAAGATAGATACGTTTTATTAGAAAACTATGTTTCATCTTCCATAAATCTACTATTGCTAAAATATGCCAATATAAACTGTAGAATCTGTATCTAACGATATAAAAAAAAGATTTATCTTTTTTAAAATACCTACCAACTCTGCATCGAATAACTTTTATTGCTCCCCAAAGTAATTAGATATACGATACTCGATGCAAATTATGGCTATTAGTCAAAAATCAATACTTTAGAAAACGTTTTGATACATTAGTTTTCTCTTGGCGTTAATCTCGAGCATGACAAATAATTTTTACTAGTAAATATAGTTGGAAAATATTTTATAAATAAATTTAAAAAATTTAGTGTTAAATATCTTGAATTTATATGTCAGTGCTTAGGTATATTTTCCAAAATTTTTATTAATATTATTTACAATAGTAACAATGTTATACTGTTAATTTAACAGTATGCCAAAAAATGGTTAAAGTGTGACCATTGTCTTTTTCTTTCAATGAAATATTTCAACATAATATTTTTCAAGTTTAGATTAATACGAATAGTTGATATAATCTAACTTTATGCGAATTAGGCACGTAAAATATTATTTTAATTTCAATTGAGATTATTTGTTAGTTTTAATGGGTGTTATTTTGAAGTGCATTGTATTTAATTTTAACTTTTCAGATCATCACTTTCTTTACTGTGAATGAATAATTCTAATTCAGTGATTCGTAAAGAAATATGATTATATACCCATAATTTTTTTTAACTTGTCATCTAAAATGAAGAAAAATAATAGTAAATCAACAGATAATCAAGAACTTGTGACATTAAAAAATGATTGCCTATGCAAGATTTTGAAACCGGCCATTTACTGTGCAAGATTTTTCGGCCTGTGTCCTTTAACCTGGAGCCATAAAGATATTGATGATGATTTATCAATAATAAACTATGATTTTGTAGAATATAGTATTGATTACATATCCGATGGAGATGAAATCGGTGAAGATGGATCGAACAAACCATTTACAGGTATTTTTGATTTATTCAATTAGAATATTTTGTTGTTTCATAAAATTTTCTATATTGTTTATATTGTTTTTTCTGATCATTGTTTATCTCCGTTTTATTTTGACAAATAATATTTTTTTTCTATCCAGATATTTGAAATTGAAGCTATCATTACTATCTTGTATTTTATAAGAATGAAGACTAATTTTTTTGATAAAATTTCTAGTTAATGCATCTTTATAAAATGATAAGTAATGCTAGTTTATATATTCTAAATATATATTTGTATAATATTTTTTCATCTTTATTTCTTTATATTGGGGTAAAGTGGGGCTTAAAGATCCGCGGATAAAAAGGTCTATCACCATTTTCTCAAAAACAAGTAAAGTTAGGGATTTTTTTGAAAACATTATTTGAAAGTGGAGGGCAAAAGATGTTAACCAGCCAACGTCTGGCACCGAGCGACCATCCTTCCACGAGATAAACAGCCACATTGCCAGTTTTTTTCATGGAAGTATTTTTTTCTGTTGTTGGTCTTTTTGTTCATGAGCAATGTTGTTCAGTTTATGATATCTGAATATAGTTTTTATTATAGATTATTTGATTATTCTATTAGATGATTTGTTATTTCTAAATTCTGTAATAGCATACATATGGTTGGAATAAATAGGACCACCCAAACCTTACTGATGTGGTGTAAAAAATAAGACCAGTAAATAAAAATGTAAAATAAATTAATAAAAGCAATTTTGCAAGAGATAAGTTACACTAGTGGTGTATGGCATCGTGCCTTAAGGCAAATTGCTGGAACTTCGCGTACCGTAACGAAATGTTCGAGAAATATTAAATGTTTTCAAATAGATTATTATTTATTTATTTATTTATTTATTTTTCTTATTATAAATACTGTAACATTGTCTAATATTCATAAGAATTGTATAAAATGCATCACACAGTGAAAATTATTTATTTAAAGAATATAAGTGAGGTTTAGCCAGAATTAAAATTGAAATCTGAATTATTTTTGATAAAAAAAAATTAATTAATTTTTTTTTTAAAGGCAATTGTTTCCTCAACACAAGCAGAAAGTTTTTTGAATCAATGAAATCGGATGCTTATTTCTCTCAAAAACTGCCATTTTTTGTACATTTAGCTCTGTATCTTCGAAATGGCTTGACCTGCCTTTGCCAAAATCTAATAACTACTTCTCTCAATCATTACAAATTGAATGTTTTTTAGATCATTCAAATCGGATGCTCCGTTCTCTCAAAAACTCGATTTCTATTTTCTGCACTCTTTGCTCTTTATCTCCGTAACGGCTGGACCTGCCTTTGCCAAAAACTAATCAGCACATCTCCCTATCAATAGGAATCGAATGTTTTTTGAATCATTCAAATCGGTTGATCCGTGCGCTGGAAAACGTGAACGAAAAAATGCGGACACACAAAGCACACACACATACATCCATTTTTTCTGAGGTATGCCAAAATGTTCAGAAACCTTCAAAACGTGGAGAAATGCAAAAAATTTTATTTTTGATTTTCGGCCCATTACTATAACTACCCTACGGGAAGTTAATAAATAGTTATTCTAACTATGCTGAGGATTATTTCTGACAAGTACCAGATCAAAATTAAATACAGAGTTATCTCTATAAAAATGTACCCATAAAATTTATATTTTACATTGTTTGAATAATGTAGCTATTATTGCATAAGATTCCTTTGGAATTAAAAATAAGACATTGGACCTGTTTGCCTCATGAATGCCTATAGGGTAATTTTATTCCGCCTATATGATAAAAGGACCTAGTGACAAATTTTTGAAAACCAGCAACAACACATTTCTACAATGATGAGTTTTACTGAATATAGTCAGAAAGTCTTTTGTTTGATGTGTGTTATGTGCTGCGATGTAGTTCATTTAGTTTAGACAGTAATTATACTTAAAGTCAAATTGGACCTTTGCTCCCCGCCATACCCTATTCGTTTCAAGTTTCTGACTATATTGTAAAAGTTTTACAAACTATTATCTTTATTTGAAAGACTTTCAAATAATATAGTGTCAGTATTTCCTTAATGTATGTAAGAGAACAACAATCAATCAATGTTGATCTATTATCGGATATTGTAGTAATTATCAGAACTTTGCACCTCCTTTGAACAGACCAAGTCAGAATTGAAGTAATAGGAAGTGTCAACACGTTCGGAAATAAATAAGAAAACTGGTCGGAAATCAGAAATTAATTATTATAACGCGATCATTTACTTATTCATTTTCATTGGTGACAATCTATTCGAAGTCAATGAAAGAAAAATAAATTTGAGAAGGTTTTCCGCATTACGATAGTAATAGACCATAGAAATGGAGAGTTGAATGCGTTCAGCAATTGGCGAAGAATGAATGGTCACTTATTTCATTATTTTATTGGCTTTGAGTCTCCGTAGTAAGTTTTTTCAATAATAAGTAATTTATAACAGGTATCATTATAAGAGTTATTATTGATTTATAATATCGGATACGTGTGAGTGATATATATCATAAGCTGCATTTGATTAAATTAAAATGAGCACAGGGGCGTAGCTGCATCGTGTATGCGGCATAAACTATACGGTGGTCTTTGGTCTTGAAGGCCTCAAAAATTAACAAAAATTTCCCAGTTGTCCATAGAGGCAGAACCTCTAATGTCTAAATACATTATCAGCTATAAATGATCTAATAAATCATTTTGTCAAAATTAATTTGAATTTTTTCTATTTTTTTGAAATATTAATAAGATAATTATGATAAATAAATATTTTTTTAATGTTATGATTTATTTTCGATTCACAAAAAAACTTTACCTTTTGTAAGGGTCTTCTAACTAATACCTCAATGTTGTGCATTGATACCTCAATGTTGTGCTTGAGAACTCAATTACGATTGCATTTAAAAGTCAATATTAAGTTTTCGATAATTAACTAATAGATACCTCAATGTTGTGCTTGAGAACTCAATTTCAATTGCATATAAAACAATATTATGTTTTCGATAATTAAGCATTTCAGAGATTTAGGTAAAATTATAAGTAATATGATGACGAAATATAAATCTTATATTATTGAGTTCTATATTATATAATATAACTAGTGGTGTATGGCATCCTGCCTTAAGGCTAATTGCTGGAACTTCCCGTACCATAATAAAATATTCGAGAAATATTAAATGTTTTCAAATAGATTATTATAAATACTGTAACTTTCATTATTCTTATTATATAGATAAAATATAAAAACTTATGAATTATGATGACGACGTTTATTTAACTTATTCAATCGAATTTAAAATGAAAGACAAACTCTAATATTTATAAGACTGAATTGCAAAGTTAAAATTAATTATAGAAGTATATAAGTGATGCTTAGAACTTTAGCTAGAATTAGAATTAAAATTTTCGATATTTAAAAAAAATGTTTTCGATTCTACTATTACTATAACTACCCTACGGGAAGTTAAAAAAAAACAAAACCTTTATAGTTACTATACTATAATATTTACTTTCAAGCAGTTTCAACGGTTCGTTTTGTAGCGCGCGCTGTGGAATACTGCTTGTATAAGGATATAAGAAACCGTGTTGGTTCTGTTCGTTAGCTTTGCGCAGTGGCGATATCGTAACCAATGAGGTTCATCCGAGGTGCGATTATTGCTAGTTGAAAACTTTTACCAATACCCCGCCGAGACCACGTGAAATACCGTGGGCTAAGGCAATTTTTGGAGGGTCCGAAAGGACCCCAATAATCTCTTTATCGTTATTTATATACATTCAGTATTATACACGCTAGTTGTGATATTTTGCACTTTGTCTAACATTTATATTGTGCATAGGGCTTTCAATACCGTACAAAAATCTGAATACCGGTATTCGATATTTGAAAAATGAAATTCCGGGATCCCGGTTTTAATACCGGTATTGTCGATGAAAAATTAAATAGTTATATTTTTACTTACTTCAGTTGTTATATTGACATATTAACAAATAATATATGAAATCTAACAAATATTGTGCTGAAATGAGTACATATTATTTATTTATTACATAAGGAGTAGAAGTAGATAGAAACAAAAAACGTGTCAGTAAAAAATATATATTTTTCTATGTTACATTTTACATTCTACATTTATAATAAGAATTAATTGTTTATTAATATATTTAAGAGAAGAATAAATTATAATTCATGGCTAATGTTTTGCTTAATAAAATGTTTTTTTTCAAAAAAAGTAATTTCATCTTTTATTTTTTGTTCTAGACTTGGAGTTTTTTTTAACACACACACGGGTGAAGCATTTATTTTAATATTTTTTAATTACACACCAACTTAATTAACTTTGGTTTATATACTCACTTATAAATATCATAGGTTCAAATTAAACACAATATTTACACAATATTAAACACACTATTCTTCATATAAACATTTATTTTCCCGCAACTTTAAGATGTTATCTACACCAAATTTACACAACTGCCTACTTAAAGTTACATTTCGGCTTTATATAACATTTTATTTAGTTTAAGGGAATTCCCTTGATTTTGAATATGATCAATAGAGTTTTTTTATATGTGTGAGTGCAAGTCAAGTTATTACCCGTTCGGATTTCTCGGGAATTACTGCAATGTGTGCAATTCATCGATAAAAGATTATTACAATGTTGACTATTCTTATGTTGAATGCAATACAATTGAGAATATGATTCATTACGTGGTGTGTTTCTACTATATTAGTTATTAATATTAACTAATTATAACAATACCCTTCGCAAATTCTCAAATTGTTGTCAGTGACACGCAATTTAAACAACTGCCGTTCTTACTTATGTAAAATGATTTATGTATAATAAATAAAGAATTATATCTCATCGATTGTATATTATGTTTAAAAATTATTGATAGTGAATTCGAAGTAGGAACGAGGCACGTAAACGCATAATAACTTTTGTAAATGAACTCTTTTATTAGCTGGCTGACAATCGCTTTATCTTGCCGACACCGCTTGTCGCTTATCTCACTCAGCTGAATCAAGCTGAGTCGGCAATACACAATACATAGTTTGAAAACTAAAACTTGATATGTATTTTGCGTAAGTTGAATTTTTTATAGAATACTGGTAATACCGTAATACCGGTATTATTTGCATCAATACCGGTATTGAATACCGGACAAAAATCGTCCGGGATCCCGGTTTTCGGGATTACGGAATCCCGGTATTGTAAGCCCTAATTGTGCATACATGTTTCGAAAATTTACCAAGTTTTATACAAATATCATATATTTCATTATTTTATTATAAAAAATACATTTTATTGTATTGTGAAAAATAAAAGTACACACTAGTGGTGTATGGCATCGTGTCTTAAGGCAAATTGCTGGAACTTTTCGTACCGTAATGAAATATTCGAGAAATTTTAAATGTATTCAAATATATTATTACAAATACTGTAATTTTCATTATTGTTGCCATCTTGTTATATCTGAGCAAATCAAATGTAAATCATAAATCAATTTATCTCCAGAACATTAACAATCGTCATTTCATTTCGAATTCAATTCCAAAAAAATAGCTACACAAAATTGAAAAAGTGCTCCCGTATAGTCACAGTCTAAACAAAAATAATTTGTGCGACATTTTCACTTATATTGTGCTTAGCTTGGCGGCATTTTCACATTTTTCAATAGTTTTCACAAAATTGGAAGAGTACTCCAGTACATAAGTCTAAACGCACTTGAGTAAACATTTGGACCAGAGAGGCGCTTAGCTTGGGTAATTTTTTTAATTTTTAATCCAAAATTACAAAAATATTTTATGAGAAATAAAAAAAGGTGTAATAATTTTTTATCCTCAAAAGCAATTGTTTTGTCAATACAAGCAGATAGTTTTTTAGATCATTCAAATCGGACGCTTAGTTCACTCAAAAACTGAATTTTTTTGCACATTTAGCCCTGTATCTTCGAAATGGCGGGACATGCCTTTGCCAAAAACTAATCAGCACATCTCCCTATCACTAGGGATCGAATGTTTTTTAAATCATTCAAATCGGTTGATCCGTGCGCCCGAAAACGTGGACGAAAAAATGCGGACATACAAAACACACACACACACATCTATATTTTCTGAGGTATGCCAAAATGTTCAGAAACCTTCAAAACGTCGAAAAATGCAAAAATGTTCATTTTCGATTTTCGGCCCATTACTATAACTACCCTACGGGAAGTTAAAAATTACATGACAATGATTTAGGAAGCTTTTAATCAAAAGGAAAGAATGATTTAAAGAAAGTTTATGTATCTAGATATTTTATTTGGATACCTAATTTAATATTGTGCCTATATTAAATGCTTAATATTAGCAAGCGAGATTGATTAGATTCCAATTATTTCTTCAGTTGTAATTTAAAAATCATATTGAGATTTCGAAATTTAAGCATTACAAAAATTTAGACATTTTATTTATTTATTAACTTCCCGAAGGAAGTTCATGTTTTCATAAAAAAATCCGATTCGCTAATTTTATGTTTTCTCGACGTTTCAAGCCATTCTGAATGGAATGAGACCAAATTTGGAAAAAGTATGTGTGTGTGTATGAACAGATTTTTTGCAGTAAATCGACGTTTTCTCAAAAACGACTGGACAAATTTCAAAAATTTAAAAGCCATTCGATATATCTCGATGAGGACTAGCGTTTTTCAGTTTTGTGCGACGATCGGCCGAGCCGTTTCTTTGTCAATAGCAGAAAAGTGAATAATTTTTCGTCCACGTTTTAGCCCGCAATTCTGAACCGATTTTGAAAATTCAAAAACTGTCCGAAACATATTGGTTGGGAATCGACCTGATTAGTTTTGGTAAAGATCGGCCGGGCCGTTTTCTTGTAATAAAGTGTTAAAAAAAATTTCGACGATTTTCATGATTTTTTTTTGACGGTAGATACCACCATAGTCTTATAGATCATACTAAAATATTACCGTCCTGCGACAAGTCGTTTAATTTTAAAAAATCGTCAAAGTTTGCTAAAATGAGTGTCGTTTTTTTGGCGTTTGTCAAAATTATAACTTTCATCGACGTTTGCTCAAAAACGCCTGAACCGATTTCAAAAATTTAAAAGCGATGTACACCTAAGTCTGTTTTTACACGGTTTTGATATAACACGGTTTGAAAATTGAATATTTTTAATTTTTTTACACGATTTTATTCCATTTAGCACGATTTGAAATTTTATGTACTTAAATTTTTTTGTCAAATTTAATTTTTGCGAAGTATGTTCATATCACAAAAAAGTATTTATGAAAGATAAAAGTCTGAAACCATCGATAGTATCGATAGTTTGCGAACACTAGCTTAAAGATTTAAGTGAATTCTTCTTTAGCGCGTACAAACAATTTTTACTGGTCAAAGCAAATGTGAATAGCACTAATTTAATTCTTGTTCTTAAAAATTCTTGTTTTTCACTAATTTTAATAGGTTTTAGAGATTAGGAACAAATCACCCATTTTTGTATAAGATCAATGTCTTTTTTACACGTTTTTTTACACGGCTTCTTCTGGAACCAATCTACCGTGTAAAAACAGTCTTAGGTGTATTTAGATGTGGATTATCTTTTCTCAGGTTTGTGCAGCGATCGGCCGAGTCATTTCTTTGTAATTTAGAAAAAAATGTTAAACTTTTCTTCCACATTTAAGATCATACTACCGAATCGATTTTAAAAAATCAAAAACTGTTTAAAAGATATTAGTTGGAAATGATACTGATTAGTTTTAGGTGAAAATCTATTCAGCCGTATTCTTGTAATTAATTAGCTGTTGAAAAAAGATTATCATGGAACTTTTTTTGGCAATATATATCATGGTTTTATAGTACTTACTGAAATATTACGGCCTTACGACAAGTAGTTTAATTTTAAAAATTCATCAAAGATTGAGAGAATGAGTAGTTTTTTTGACGTTTGTTAAACATTAGACAATTTATTTGGTATAACGATAGAGTTCTCAGTCTTAATGAACATACTAAACTATTAAAGTTCTACGGAAACTGGTTCAAATATAAAAATTGTTGATTTTGGAAAATTTGCTTTTGGAAAATATTCCGAGTGAACGTGTTCGTTCGTTTTCAATTATGAATGAATCCACTCGGAATATCACTCTAATTAATTATTTTTTTTATTGATTAAATCGATTATTTACACAAATCGGGAAGTTCATGTAACGTGCCCCAAGGCAAAATACCAATGCCAACAATGTTTTAGTAATTAATAAATATTAGAAGGAGATACTGTCAAAGATATTGTTTATTTTCCATTCAACAAATTTTGAATTATGCTTTATTTCATTCATTATAGTTAATAAATTATATAATTATAGTTCAACACCAGAACTGTACATAATAGTTCTAATAGGTAACAAAACATTAAAAGTATTTGAAAACATTTTATATTTTTCTGCTTTAAAATCAGCTACAGAACAATATTCTCTACTAAAATTTATTCATATTTAAATTTTGCTCATTTTTGTGACAAGTTTTTTATATAAAATATCAAGGTGGAAGGAAGACGACAGAAAAGGCTGATTCCAAAAAACAATTTATTTGTCATTTTCAAATATCAAAACTGTGGACCATATACTGCATAGTGTTGGCTTCAATACATAATGGTACCTTTTGGATCACGAGTAATTTTGAAAAAAGGTAACATTCCAAAATTTAATGTTCATTGCAAAATATGTAAATCATATAATATATTTAAATGTGATATTTTGATTATTTTTCAGGAATTCTTTTCAAACTTTGCACTTGATAAACGATAGCGTGTATATAATTTTTGAAGCTGTTTTGATTCTATTAACTGTTTTGAAGTCAAAAATATTGGCACAGTCGTTGAACGAGGTTTCGCAAATTCTAGCAATTAGTGGACCAAAATTGTGCTTAAAAGCTAGATCAAGATTGAGTAAAGGCCAACGTATTGGAGCGGCACTTTTAATTTTGTATGTAAGTATAATGGACTTGAATGTGTATTTTTAATTAAATACTAGTAGAATCTCCATATATCAAATTATGTTTTTTTAAAAAAAAATCGACCATGAATCATATTAGTCATATCATATGAGATCAATTACATAGTTCATTGAAACTGAAAAATCTATTTGCGGTTGAAAATGCATTGGAAAATAAAGAATACATAGCGATAACTTGCTATTTTTTACATTACTTACTATTAATAATAAGAGTAATTATCGTTTTTTACATTTTCTCTTTTTTAAATATTTTTTTACCATAATTTTAACAAATCAAATTGCCATCATGTATTTTATATGCGCACCATTTGTTATAATTTGATGTAATATATAGACCCTGCGCTTCTTTGTTATGTACACCCTTGTTATAATTTTGGTTTTTAATTTTATTCATATTATTTTTAAAAAAATAAACTTAATGCGATCCTAAGAAACAATTGGCACAAAATTTTCGAAAAAGAACCAAAACCATAAATGTCAGACGTTTAGAAAGTGCGTATCAGTAATAAGACCTTACACTGCGGAAACTATTTTAAATTGTTGTTTTACTGTGTTATTACAGAATAGCTGTTGGCAACTAGTTCTATACTATGGCATTCTAAAACTGCTTTGTTTTATAGTATTTAATATTACTGTTCCAAAATTGTTTTGTCCTACCATAACAGACAATCGTCACAAATGTGTCAATTCAGGGAAATATGAAGTACATAGAATAACATTGTTACAACTATCATTGCTAATTCATGCAGTAGGATATTGTAATATGAACATTCCAGAAAAACTCATAATTACTTAATTATTTTTTTTAATGCAGAAGATGAACTTAAAACAAGTTATAGAATATTTTAAGCGAATAAAGACTATTTTAATAGGTTGTCAAATATCTCCCTTCCGTCTTTTTGTATCATAAACCAAGAGCAAAAAAGCGGAAGGGAGATATTTGACAACCTAATATTATGCGACTACATTATAACATTCTTATATTACCATTATCTATATTTCAATTATATTTTTTTTGCAGTTGTTAGTACAATTCGGATTAACATTCTGGATACTTGGAGAAACAAATTATCTGACAACATATGCAACAGTTGCATCCCAATGTATGACATTTGTATTCTACAATATTTTCTGCGCTATATGCAAACTTTACGTCAGGATGTTTGCTTGTTTTGATACAGTTCTCAAACAATTCTTAGGAAAAGGTAAAATAATAATAATAAAACTACTACTTATTAAGGATATTTTAAGGAATTGATATTATAATTTTATCGAAATATGTCATTGAGATTGTTTATAAAATAGCAAATTAATCCTTACAAAAGTTAATCATTTGATTTGCATGAAAAAATGTGCATGCTGTGAAAAAAGGTATATAGATATTTTTTAGTTTCAAAATGGTGTATGATTTTATATTATTTCCAAATAAACCAAATCAAATTGTACTCAAACCTATTTTATTATTGACCAGCAAAATAGAAAAAAGTGTGTCTAGATATTGTCACTATCACTAAATATTTTATTCCCCTCATTATTTCAGAAGGCAACCGAATGTTCAACTCACCAGAAATTATAACTCATGGAATGAAAACTAGAAGAAAAAATGAAAACCAGTGTGCATATATTGCAAGAAATCTTGATCTTCTTCGACGACTTCATGAACGAATATGTGTGACATTGAGATCAGCAAATGTATCATTTAATCCCCAGGTAAGCTAAATTATTAGCAAGAGATTTAGTAGCATGAAAATTGATATTGCAGTAATTATTAAAATTATTAATAATAATGTCTACCATTCGACAACTGTTGTTTTTTTTTCAATTTTTAGATAGCCGTTGTCCTCTGCGTGGAATTGTCTGTGATAGTGATTCGACTGTACTCAGTGATTAGAAGAATCAACCATCCTGATGAAAAAACGAATCCTGATAGTTTGCGATCATTAGTTATAGATTGCAGTGATTGCGTTTTTATATTCTTTCGTGTTGCCGGTTTAGTCCTTGTTCTCGATGTTGCACAAAGTGTTGAAGACTCAGTGAGTAAATTATTTATTACATATATTTATTAACTTCCCGTAGGGCAAAAAAATCGAAAATGAAATTTTTATATATGTTTACGTTTCAAAGGTTTTTGAACATTTTCGCATACCTTAGAAAAAATGGATGTATGTGTGTGTGTGCGGATACAAATTTTCGTCGACGATTTCGGGAACACCGATCAATTGATTTGAATAATTCAAAAAGCATTCGATTCGTATTGATAAGGAGACGTGCTGATTAGTTTTTGGCGAGGGCAGGCCTAGCCGTTCCGAAGATACGGGGCAAAAAGTGCCAAAAACGGTATCTTAGTTTTTAAGAGAACGGAGCGTACGATTTCAATAATTCAAAAAACAGTTTACTTGTATTGTCAAGATGAAGAACTGATAATCTTTGGGAAGGCAGGCCCAGCGGTTATGGACTCTCAATAAAAATAAGTTAAAAAAATGTCATTTGGCGGTCTATAATGATTATGGGACATATGTACATTGTCAGATATTTTATAAAGATTTCAATAATGTGTACACATTTTGTGTAATTTTTTTGGGTTCCGTACCAAAATTTTTAATTACGATACGGGAAGTTCCAGCAATTTGCCTTAAGGCATGATGCCATACACCCCACTAGTCATTATTACATATATTATACTTCGCCATTTTTTATTACATTTTATTTAGTGTTTTTGGTAACGACAAACAAATATTTGCTATATAATGAAACATATCTTTCAATATGCTAAATTTTGATAGCTGATTTTATTATATTTATTGAAGCAGTAACAATACATTATTGCACTATTTATTTTTGATTTAAAAGAAAGTTAAATAAATTTTTCCAATGACTAATTATATAATATGCAGTACAGTATTATTGCAAGAGTTTAAAATAAAATGATAAAGTTTGGTTACTGTTATGCTATTTTGAATGGAATTATATGGGAATTATAAAATAATGCAATTATTAATTATAATATTACTTTATATGAAAACTTTGAAATTTGAAGCTTTTAATTTTATAAAAGTCCTTTAGCTAATATTAAAATTATACTTTTTAATTACATTCGTAAACAATTTCAGTTGATTAGATGAAAACATAACTTAATATTAGAGGTATTAAAATTTAGTCTTGCTCTTAAGAAAAAGCCTTTAAAAGAAAGGTCTTTAAAGTTTTATTAACTTCCCGTAGGGTAAGTTATAGTAATCGCAAAAAAATCGAAAATGAAAATATTTATATATCTTTACGTTTCAGAGGTTTCTCAATATTTTGGCATACCTTAGAAAAAGTGGATGTATGTGTGTGTGTGTGTGTGTGCGTAGTATGTATGTGTGTGCGAATACAAATTTTCGTCGACGATTTCGGGAACACTGATGAAGCAATTTGAATAATTGATCCGTATTGATAAGGAGATGTGCTGATTAGTTTTTGGCGGAGGTAGGTCTAGCCGTTCCGAAGATATGGGGCAAAAAGTGCCAAAAACGGTACCTCAGTTTTTAATAGAACGGAGCGTCCGATTTTAACAATTCAAAAAACATATTACTTGTATTGACAAGATGAAGATTTTTATAAGCGCAGGTTTAGCGGTTTCGGAGATCTAACGAAAAAAGTAAAAAAAATGCCATTGGGCGGTCAAAAATGATCATTAGAAGTATGCACATCAAATTATCAGATATTTTATAGAGATTTTAACAATAAGTATAAATTTTGTTTACATTCCTATGGGTTCCGTACCAATGTTTACCCGTTAGACAGCGACGCGGCGCTTACGCGCTTTATATTTTGTCTCTATGCATTTAAAGCAGTACGATTGCTTTGAAAAAAAGTTCAGATCTTCCAACATATGTCAAAATAAAGAAAACATTTTTTTTCAAACAAAAAGATTTAAAAAAAAAAATTCAATAATTATTTTTTCAATTTTTTTTTTCAAAAAAAAGTAATTTTTTGTCAAATTTATAGTTTCTCAAAAATCTTATTTTTTCGAAGTAATTTTTTTTCTAAAATGTTAATTGTTTTTAAAAAAAAAAAAAAATTTTGGTACGGGAAGTTCCAGCAATTTGCCTTAAGGCACGATGCCCTAATTGCCTTAAGACAGAATTCCACTTACAGCTAGTTTTTTAATTTGATATGTGATAACAAATGCTGTTCTCTGTGTTGAAAGCGCTAAAATAAGACATTTTCTTTGCTAGAATTACGCCTGAATCGAATCGTATTATATTGCAAAGTTAAGAACAATGACCGTTTTGACTATATTACATACATTATAATGATTTACTATATTATATACTTATGCCAACTATTTGTTTGGTATTTCCGCCATCAACTACTTACATACATTGGAGATATAGGCTAATAATATAATCATAGGATTCAGAGGAAATTAATTTTTAAAAATTCAGATATCGTAATAACACTTCCTTGAATCAAATATGTTTTATATAACCTGAATGAATGCAATATAAAGATAATTCGCCTGAATGAATGCAATTTATATAAATTTAAACGGTGTGTATTCATTTTGGGGTTTATAACTGCCATTTAGATTAATGTTGTGTCACCATTCCCGAACCAAAAAAAAACGTCTAAAACATTGCTAAGGACCTACTACGGTCTTTTGGTCAGTGGCTGCCAAATTTTTGTTTATTTTTAGACTACATAAATCATAATAATGATTTATATATTACTTTTGGACTACAACTATCAGACAAAAACAATAACATCGAAATTTTTAAATTAAATCAATGGCAAAGACTTTTCTCTGAATTTAATCAACGTTGAGCATTTTGTTATATATTTCATTCTAATTTGTTCTATTATTTTAATATATAATATTTGAGTATGATTATAAAATCGATTTTTAATATACTGTTTCACTCGAGCATTATTCTAATAGTTCCTTAATTAAGTTTAGATAAAAATTTGTGCGATATATGTAATATATTTTTTGCAATTTGTCATTTAAATACTAATTCAATTATATAGAACTAATTATTAAAAGTTTCAGCTAAAAATGTAGTTGTTAGTTTTAATAGTTTCATTTTAATAAATATTTGTAGTTCAGAAATCTCATGTTGTAAAGTTTTGAGATACTCCATAAGAAGTAATTGGATTTAAATTAATTGTTTTCTGATGTGTGTTAGTGAATATTTACCAAGCCAAATACCGCAAAAATAAATGAAAGTAGAAGTACACTGTCGTTTGGAATTGTTCATTAAACCTTAATGAACCGTTTCTCTTGATTTATTTCTTCATGGTGCTGTATGAAACTTTAAATTTATTTTGTGTCATAAAATGCCGGTAGTAGTAATAATTTGTTATAGTTTTCAGCAATGAAATTACTTTTAAATTGTGTGCAGAGTATAAGATTTATAAAAATCAGTTCTGTGCTTCAAACGGTTTTAATTTTTCATTTAACTCATATTATGTCCAAAAATTTTAATTATTTTGCCTTTTAGCTGCCGGAGGCCAGTAAATTGAAGATTTTGATCACGGAAAAAACTATTAAAACTTTTTTACTACTGTTAAGATTTTTTCACAATTTAGATCTAAATTCTTTAGATTTAATCTCGAGTTTCATACCGTTATATAATGGATTTAAAATTTTAGCTATTATTTACTAATATCACATAAATATTAATATTATTAATAATTTAATTCTGATAAAATAATTTCCTATTTTTCAACAGTTTCCAATTCTTTATTCTTCAATATTCTCATAAATCTCAGTTTTTAACTTCCCGTAGGGATAGTTATAGTAATCGCAAAAAAATCGAAAATGAAAATTTTTATATATCTTTGCGTTTCAGAGGTTTCTGAACATTTTGGCATACCTTAGAAAAAATGGATGTATGTGTGTGTGTGTGTGTGTGTGTGTGTGTGTGTATGTATGTATGTATGTGCGTGTGTGTATGTATGTGCGGATACAAATTTTCGTCGACGATTTCGGGAACACGGATCAACCGATTTGAATAATTCAAAAAACATTCGATTCGTATTGATAAGGAGACGTGCTGATTAGTTTTTGGCAAAGACAGGTCTAGCCGTTCCAAAGATACGGGGCAAAAAGTGCCGAAAACGGTAACTCAGTTTTTAAGAGAACGGAGTGTCCAATTTGAATAAGTCAAAAAACATATTACTTGTATTGACAAGATGAAGAATTGACCAAATTTTCATAAAGGCAGGTCTAGCGGTTTCGGAGATCTAATGAAAAAAGTAAAAAAAAATGCCATTTGGCGGTCAAAAATGATCATTAGACATATGCACATCAAATTATCAGATATTTTATAGAGATTTTAACAATAAGTATGAATTTTGTTTACATTCCTATGGGTTCCGTACCAATGTTTACGCGTTAGACGGCGACGCGGCGCTTACGCGCTTTATATTTTGGTACGGGAAGTTTCAGCAATTTGCCTTAAGGCATGATGCCTTAATTGCCTTAAGACAGAATTCCACTTACAGCTAGTTCCATTTTGAAATTAAAACTTTCTGACATTTCGAGTTTCTATATTTGATTTTTAATTGATAGTTATATAAATCAGTTCATTACTGAATTTTTATAATATTTTTTAAACTATTATATTAAAACTTTGAGAAAGTTTCAACAAATTCAAAATATTATTAAATATTACAATATTTATGTAACATATTTTTACGTATTTTGAATGTTATTTTTTATTCAATGACATTTGAAAGGCAATAAAATGCAATACATCATTAATTAAATATTATTAACTTCCCGTAGGGCAAGTAATCGCAAAAAAATCAAAAATGAGAATTTGTATATATCTTTACGTTTCAGAGGTTTCTGAATATTTTGGCATACTTCAGAAAAAATGGATGTATGTGTGTGTGTGCGTGTATGTATGTGTGTGCGGATATAAATTTTCATCGACGATATCGGGAGCACGGATGAAGCGATTTGAATAATTCAAAAAACATTCGATTCGTATTGATAAGGAGACGTGCTGATTAGTTTTTGGCGAAGGCAGGTCTAGCCATTTCGAAGATACGGGGCAAAAAGCGCCAAAAATGGTAACTCGGTTTTTTAAGAGAACGGAGCGTCCGATTTTAATAATTCAAAAAACATTTTACTTGTATTGACAAGATGAAGAATTGATCAAATTTTCATGAAGGCAGGTATAGCGGTTTTGGACATCTATTGAAAAAAATAAAAAAAATGCCATTTGGCGTCAAAAATGATCATTAGACATATGCACATCAAATTATCAGATATTTTACAGAGATTTTAATAATAAGTATAAATTTTGTTTACATTCCTATGGGTTCCGTACCAATGTTTATCCGTTAGACGGCGAAGCGGCGCTAACGCGCTTTGACATTTTGTCTCTATGCAGTTATAGCAGTACGCTTGCTTTAAAAAAAGTTCAAAATTTCCAAAATATGTCAAAATAAAGAAATCATTTTTTTTTCAAATTTTTTTTTTTCAAAAAAAGGTAAGTTTTTGTCAAATTTATAGTTTCTCAAAAATCTAATTTGTTCGAAGTAATTTTTTTTCAACAATATTCATCTTTTTAAAAAAATAATAATTTTTGGTACGGGAAGTTCCAGCAATTTGCCTTAAGGCACGATACCATGCGCCCCACTAGTTTAGAATTCAAATTTTTCATAATATTGTCTTAAATTCAGCTGAAAAAACTGTATATACTGCAAATAAAACAGCAAATATAGATGGAAGTGTATATTACGTGTACCTATAGTTTTGAAAAAGTTTGAAAAATAACTTTTTAACATAAATAGTCTTATATTTTTCTGTCTATGGCTAAAATGTTTTTTGGCCCTGGTATATTTATACACGACATCTATGTAATAGTTTTAATATTAAGTTTCTATTATAAATTACAGCACAGCAAACCCTTGGCAACATTGTTGGATTGCGTAACATCGTATTCTGAAGATAATCTTTGCGAAGGCGAAACCAAACTTAGTCCTGTCCTAAAAGCACAAAATAAAAATAAAATTAATCCAAAAGATGATATATTCGGTGAATCAGTACATAATTCGAAAATTAGAAAGAATGAAATAACTGTTCACAGAAACATGGATTTGTTAGATCAAAATCGTGAACTGAATTTTATTGACGATTGTGAAGACAATGTGAAATGTGAAGTAAGAACTGATATAGAAAATTGTGGCAATGGAAAATTTATACAGAATCAAGATCACTTTTATAGCACGACGGCTGAAGGGCAAAATGAATATTTTAATGAAAATGAACCAAATACTTACAGTTTTGAAGATAGTTCTAGTGAAAACAAGTCTAAATATACAGGAAAACATGTAAGTTTTGAAGATGACGCTGTAAATAGTTGCAATTCTTGTCAACCACATCATTACCTCTGCGTTCAATGTCTCCAACAAAAATTCGAGGAAGAAAATATTAAACATGATAATAGCTATGATGAAAATGACTGGAAAGATAATCATCTTATAGTTTCAGCGCATTTGAGAATGTTTTGTGCTAAATTACACAGGTATGTCCAATTATTCATAAAATTTTGAAAATAACTAAAATAACTTATTAGTTGTTTTTTTCTCAAATATTTTTTTTTGATTTTTGTTTTTTTTTTATTCCGTTAGAAAATTCAATTCAACAAAAAAATGAATTTTGAATATAATTTTCTGAAACTTTTATTGTTTATATTATATATTTTATTTGTATGATTATGTCTTTGGCTGTATCTCTTAAATAGAAGATAAATGCTATATATTAAATTTAGCTATACATGCTTGGAGATTTTATCGACGAAATTTTAATATTGATATCAGAGCGTACATAAATAATATTTTTATTACTATTTAGATTCGTAATTGCATCGATTTTTAATATTTTGTTATTTTTTTGTAGTACATAATTGAATTGCATCGATTTTTATTATTTTGTGATTTTTTTTGTAGTACATTATTGAATTTTCGAATGAAAAATCTATACGTAGTTGCGAATATAGTGTAATTAATAATATAGAAATATTAGTTAGTCGAAATTCCATCTGAGCACTTGTAATTTTTAGAGAACATTTTACTGAAAGTGTTATTTTAGAATAGTAAATTTCATATTATATTTTATTATGATTAAGCATCGCTATTATTGCTTGCTACCTTTTACCAAGTTGGTTAAATTATTCAGTTAGTCTAATCATTTTGGTAACTGGCATTTTGAATTGCAGTTGAATAGAACGCTTTGGCGCAAATTACGTTTTATCTTCCCTAATTTTAGACGAAGAACTTATCAATAACATACATCCCCTTTCTCGAATTTTTTGGATCACTATAGTAGACAATTTTTCGAGGATTTGGAGAGAAGTTCAATTTTATATTTATATTTATCAAATATTATATTTTCACCACCATATTAAAAACAAGTATAAAACAATTTTGAAGAACTATTTCGTATTGGAATAGGTATAGTAAAAAATAGCTTGAACCAATATATTCTATCAGCAGTTTTTAATGCAATACTTTTTTACGTTCACTAAAAATGCTGACTAATTTCTATGGCTGAATCAAAAAATTATAACGGAGAAATATCAAGTTCAAAAAGAAAGTTCGGCCTAAGGATAAATGTTAATTACTATAAAATATGTATGAGTCACATTAACAACTCATATATATTATATATATATATAATTATATATGTTTTATATTTTATTGTTATTTATATCATTAATAAACTATTTAAATACTGATTGATACATTGTTTTTCAGATTGCCAGCCAGGTTTACTGTTAGTGGTTTATTTCCAATTGGTGTTAGGCTTATCGCCCCAGTAAGTCATTTTCAAATTAATTGCAAACTTATATTATTTTGAAAATGTACAAAAATGTACGCATATATCTGACCTTTAAAACGGGCGCGGTCAGGGCATATACAGTACTATTGTGATGATGAAAAATTTTCATTATCTTTGAGTATGTATGATTGCAATTTATGTTAGTTTTACTGATATTAAATAATTTCTAATATCATACTTTTTATCTAATAGTATATTCAACTATTTAAATTTAACTGGTTTAATATTCTTATGAATAGATATGAATGAAATCTTGGAAGACGAGATTCTTTTAATTTTCATACGTTTCATCTTATAATTTGATATCATCAGTTGATATGAACATCTTGGAGAATTATTATAAGACTATCCAAGTCTATTAATACTAGTATATGACATCTAATGAAAAACATTTATATTATAATTTTATTTAAACAATTTTTTTTTACTAATTTTAGCAATCAGTGCGAGTTGGAACATTTTATGCATACTCCTGTTTGTGTGCTTATATGTATTTGCTCATTTTATATATGTACGTAATTGGCACTCTATCAAAACTTTCACAAATTAAACATTTATTGTTAGATTTACTTTGTGTGATCTCTGAAAAGATAAATATTTAATCACATATATTTGTTCATATACTAACCTGAAATCGGTGATGATATAGTTGTTGATATTAGGTGATTCAATTTTCTAAGGTTTGCGGAAATATAATAGAATATTAAAAAATGTTCATTGATTCGACAGTTACTATTGAAATTAGTAATATCAAATAATTAACTTACGGTGGCCAAAATTGAGAAGATTTATTATCTAATTTTTACTGAAGAGTTTAAAATATTATATTTATGCAAAAATACTAAATTAGAAGTTTTTAAGTTTAGTTTACAAATCAACAATTTATTGCAATTAGAGCACAAGTAAATGCTATCTTTTGGCTAGATTTGATAATTTAAGTATCTATAAAATTATTATATTAAGTTGATGTTGGATATTCAGACTTTTCTTATAAAATAATATTGAAATTATTCTTTAGCAAAAAAAAACTTATTCAAACTTAATTACACACACACACACACACACATATATATATATATATATATATATATATATAACAGTTTTCTAACATATAATCAATTTCTCATTGTACGATGTGTTTAACACGTTTATTATCTAAAATGTTATCTTATAGCCGTTGATGATTTAATAGTTTAAATTTAACTTTCACCATAAACATTAAGCAATTTTACAACCGTTTGAACACGTATAATATTCATTTATGTCATTTTAATTAATATTATGTTTTACTTAAATCTACATTAATGGTTGGAAATTTGATTTTTGCATCTGTGACATGCATTTGATAATATATATTATAGACTGTTCCAAAACAGTGATTATGACCATGAAAAAAATACATTTTTTTGCGACTATAAACTATTCAGTAAATAAGTTTTATTAAATTATTGTATGCAAGATAGAAAATATATAATCCGCTAATCAGGCTTTTACCCATTTTTAACTTCCCGAAGGAGATGTTTGTTTTCATCAAAAAATCCGATTAGCTAACTTTATGTTTTCTCGACGTTTCGAGCCATTCTGAATCGAATGTGATCAAATTTGGAAAAAGTATGTGTGTGTGTATATGTACAGATTTTTTGCCATAAATCGACGTTTTCCCAAAAACGGCTCGACCGATTTCAATAATTGAAAAGCCATTCGATGATCTCGATGAGGACTATCGTTTATCAGTTTTGTGCGAAGATCTGCCGAGCCGTTTCTTTGTAATTTAAAAAAAAATTGTTAAACTTTTCGTCCACATTTAAGCTCATACTACCGAATCGATTTAAAAAATTAAAAATCATACTGTTCGAAAGATATTAGTTGGGAATGATACTGATTAGTTTTAAGTGAAAATCTACCGAGCCGTTTTCTTGTAATTAACTGTTGAAAATAAAATTTAAGCCGATTTTTATGGAACTTTTTTTGGCGATATATATTATGGTCTTATAGAATATTACGGCCTTACGACAAGTAGTTTAATTTTAAAAATTCATCAAAGTTTGAGAAAATGAGCAGTTCTTTTGACATTAAATTAGACGATTTATTTGGTATAACGATTGTATGTACGTTCATTCTCAATGATGTGTAATAAATCCACTCGAAATACTTTTAGTCACCCATAAATTAATTTATATTTTATTATTTAAGTCGATTATTTACACATATCGGGAAGTTCATGTAACTTGCAAAATACCAATACCAACTAGTAGAAAAATATTTTACTCAACAATCTGCTGAATGCATTTGTTCCTAGTTTAGTAATGAATGTTACATCTAATACAATTCAAGTTTCTGCGTTTAATTTAAATGAACGTTATAAGTTGAACTTTATTTCATTTATAAAATAAACAAATATTCAACAAAATCATTAAAGAAAATTTGTTTTTATAAAAAAACTAATATTAGAAATAATAACAATAACGTTTAAAATATGCAGATGCAAAGCAAACGGTAATAGTTTCTGCTCACTATTAGTGACTAATGATAATATCTGTAGGTGTATTTTATAAAAAAAATAGAAATCGATTGCGTACACATACACAATTTATTTAGGATGGGAATTTAAAAGAACTTCAATAAAAATAATATTTGGTATTTGATAAATTTATTTCTGAATATTTGTCGGCACGTTAGTAAAAATACGTTTATAATTATCTCCACGAAAAACGAATAAGTACGATTCTAAATGATTTTCGAGAAAACTTCAGATATTGAAATACTAATATTATAAAAGATTTTAGACGATCTGAAACTGACACATTAATAAGAAATAAGTAATATTTCTTATTTAAAATTTATCCAATTTTAAATCATTTAATTTATTTTTTAACTTCCCGTAGGGTAAGTTATTGTAATCGTCCAAAAATCGAAATCAAAAATTTTTACATTTCTCGACGTTTTGAAGGTTTCTGAACATTTTGGCATACTTCAGAAAAAATGGATGTGTGTGTGTGTGTGTGTGTGTGTGTTTTGTATGTCCGCGTTTTTTCGTCCACGTTTTCGGGCGCACGGATCAACCGATTTGAATGGTTTAAAAAACATTCGATTCCTATTGATAGGGAGATGTGCTGATTAGTTTTTGGCAAAGGCAGGTCCAGCCGTTACGGAGATATGGAGCAAAGAGTGCAAAAAATAGAAAGCGAGTTTTTGAGAGAACGGATCAACCGATTTGAATGGTTTAAAAAACATTCGATTCCTATTGATAGAGAGATGTGCTGATTAGTTTTTGGCAAAGGTAGGCCCAGAGGTTTCGGAGATACAGAGCTAAATTTAAAAAAAATGTCTGTTTTTGAGAGAACTAAGCGTCCGATTTAAATGATTCAAAGAACTTTCTGCTTTTTTCAACAAAATAATTGATTTTGGAAAAAAAATTTTTTGTTTCTAATTTTTTTTTCAAAAAATTTTTTTGTAATTTTGGATTAAAAATTCAAAAAATCACCCAAGCTAAACACAGTCTAAGCGCCACTCTGGTACAAATGTTTACCCATGTGCGTTTAGACTGCTTGTGTATTGGAGCACTTTTCCAATTTTGTGAAAATTATTGAAAAATGTGAAAATGCCGCCAAGCTGAGCACAGTATAAGTGAAAATGTCGCACAGAATTATTTGCAAATGCGTTTAGACTGTGACTATGAGGGAGCACTTATTCAATTTTGTGTAAATTTGGCAACTATTTTTTTTTTTGGAATTTGATTCGAAATGAAATGACGATTGTTAATGTTCTGGAGATGATAAATTGATTTATTTATAATTAACTTTCCATAGGGTAAGTAATCGCAAAAAAATCGAAAATGAAATTTTTTATATATCTTCACATTTCAGAGGTTTCTGAATATGTTGGCATACCTTGGAGAAAATTGATGTATGTGTGTGTGTGTGTGTGTGTGTGTGCGTGCATGTGTGTGTGTTCGGATACAAATTTTCGTCGACGATTTCGGGAACACGTATGAAGCAATTTGAATAATTCAAAAAACATTCGATTCGTATTGATAAGGAGACGTGCTGATTAGTTTTTGTCAAAGGCAGGTCTAGCCGTTCCGAAGATATGGGGCAAAAAGAGCCAAAAACGGTAACTCAGTTTTCAAGAGAACGGAGCGTCCGATTTGTATATTTCAAAAACATTTTACTTGTATTAACAGGATGAAGATTTGATCAAATTTTCATGAAGATAGGTCTAGCGGTTTCAGAGATCTAGTAAAAAAAAACTAAAAAAAATAACATTTGGCGGTCAACAATAATCATTAAGCATTAGACATATGCATATCAAATTATCAGATATTTTATTGAGATTTTAACAATAAGTATAAGTTTTGTTTACATTCCTATGGGTTCCGTACCAATGTTTTTCCGTTAGACAGCGACGCGGCGCTTACGCGCTTTATATTTTGTCTCTATGCAGTCAAAGCAGTACGATTGCTTTGAAAAAAAGTTCAGATCTTCCAAAATATGTCAAAATGAAGATAACATTTTTTCCAAAAAAAATTTTTATAAAAAAAATTGTTTAAAAATTTAAAAAAAAAATAAAAAATTCAAAAAAAAGTAATTTTTTGTCCAATTTAAAATTTCTAAAAAATCTTATTTTTTCGAAGTAAAATTTTTTCAAAAATGTTAATCGTTTTTAAAAAAATAATAATTTTTGGCACGGGAAGTTCCAGCAATTTGCCTTAAGGCACGATGCCTTAATTGCCTTAAGACAGAATTCCACTTACAGCTAGTTCTTATTCTTTTCAGATTACCGGTAGCATTGTGACTTACGTTTTGGTAGCGTTGCAATTTCAGCTGCATGATTCAAATGATGCTGATAATGACATGTTAGATTTTAATGGGACTTTTAATGTTATTTTTGGAGATATTCAATAATTAGGTAAGTTTTCTATATTGTATTATATTTTGTAATTTAATTGGATCAGTATCGAAAAATTATTAATTTAACGGTACAGAAGCAGCTTAAAACTGTTCGCTCTACTCTGTTGATGAATTTCGCCATTAACAAAACATCATTTTCTTACTTTGGAATTTGTTTCGTGTTGGTTCTGCTTATAATTGGTTTATACTTTATAAACCGTTTAGTATTTCTTAATATTAATCCTTTTCATAATTTTTCATAACTATGCCAACAGATTACTATTTTTTTAAACAAAATATTTTTTACGCTGCATTTTTGGATTAACATTGGTAAGTAGATAATGTAATATTTCATTTGCTATATATTGTTATACTTGCGATTTTTTATAAGATTTAATACGTAAGTATGTTCAAGTATTTAAGAAACATTAATAATAATAAAAGAACATAAAACATTTATTAGATAATAACAACTTTATTAAAATAGTTAATATTTACAATTATATAACACTATACAGACTCGTTATTTTCTTAAATTACTCTTTATAACAAGATATTAACCGTATAAAAATTTATTTATATTTACAATTCTCAGAAATATTAGCTTCATATTTATACGTGTAACATTTAACATTAATTATTATAATACAATAATTAACACTCTTTCATTTATTCATCGTTATTTCATTCATTGTGAATTTTTGCTAATTCTTGTGAATTATCGTCTGTACCATTTACTTCTGTGTATATTTGTAGAAATAAAATGATAGGCTATAGTAATAAATATAGGCTATAGATATTTTGTTTAGTAAGAAAGTATATCATTAGCAAAATATACCATGACGTTTTTTCTGATCAACATCAACTGTCATTCACATTAATGATATGGGCCGCTAGGTGAAAATCCACCGGAAGCTCCATTAAGGTAGCTGTCACCTCCATGGCCACCAACACCATGTCCGCTACCGCCTCCGTGGCCACCACCACCTCCACCTCCATGGCCACCGCCGAATCCACCGCCGCCTCCGTGATGGCCTCCACCACCGCCGCCGCCAAAGCTTCCGTGACTAGTTACACTATAGCTATCTACTCCAGAATAACTGTCGGAGCCTCCGCCGTGTCCGCCGCCGAAACCTCCTCCGCCACCTCCTCCGTGATGGTCATCGTGTCCACCGCCACCATAACCACCGCCTCCCCCACCGTGGCCGCCTCCGAAACCGCCGTCAAATCCTCCTCCACCACCACCGTGGTGATCGTCATGTCCACCACCAAATCCGCCTCCAAAACCTCCTCCTCCATAGCCGCCACCACCTCCGTGGTGATCATCGTGACCACCGCCGCCGCCGCCGTGTCCTCCTCCATAACCACCGCCTCCGCCACCGTGGCCGCCTCCATAACCACCGCCTCCGCCACCGTGGGCGCCTCCAAAACCACCGCCAAAGCCGCCACCTCCTCCGCCATGGTGATCATCGTGTCCACCGCCAAATCCTCCGCCGCCTCCATATCCACCTCCTCCTCCGTGGTGATCGCCACCTCCGTGACCTCCTCCAAATCCACCTCCTCCTCCTCCTCCGTGATGATCACCATGTCCGCCACCGCCGCCAAGATACCTGAGAAACCACCGCCGCCGCCGTATCCTCCTCCACCTCCGTGGTGATCGTCGTGACCGCCGCCACCGCCAAAACCTCCTACTCCAAATCCACCACCTCCGTGGTGGTCATCATGCCCTCCGCCACCACCGCCAAAGCCACCTCCAAAGCCACCGCCGCCTCCATATCCGCCACCACCTCCGTGGTGATCATCGTGGCCGCCACCTCCTCCAAATCCACCGCCGCCACCAAATCCACCTCCGCCTCCATGGTGGTCATCGTGGCCACCTCCTCCAAAACCACCCCCAAATCCTCCTCTAAAGCCACCTCCGCCGCCGCCATGATGATCATCGTGGCCGCCACCACCACCGTAACCGCCAAAGTCTCCGCCGTGACCACCACCACCTCCATGGCCGCCTCCTCCGCCGTGGCCTCCGCCGCTTAGAAAACCTCCAATTAATGTTTCCGCTAATCCCGGACCATGGTGCCCGCCACCGCCATGGCCTCCACCACCACCGCCTCCGTGGCCTCCTCCAAATCCTCCGCCAAATCCTCCTCCGCCACCATGATGATCATCGTGGCCACCGCCGCCACCTCCGTAACCACCTCCACCATGGCCTCCTCCAAATCCACCGCCCAATCCGCCATGGCCGCCGCCTCCACCACCACCATCATGTTGTTCTATGATTATAGTGGGTCCACCGCCACCACCTCCGTGTCCTCCTCCGCCGCCATGGCCTCCTCCATAACCGCCGCCGCCAAAGCTACCTCCAAAATCGCCGTGGCCACCACCACCGCCTCCATGACCCCCGCCGCCAAAGCCACCGCCAAAATCACCGTGGCCACCTCCACCACCGCCACCATGGTCATGAATGATTACTTCTTTGTGGTGTTCTTCTTTATGAACTGGTTCCTTTATATGCACTCGTATGTGGACACTGTAAATGATTAAATACACTGTTTTTAACTTACATATTATAATATATTGATTGAAGTAAATATATTACGAAAATAATAAAATTTGAACAAAGTATTCAATTATTCTTATCATATTACTATAAAAGTATTTGATTGATCCAGAGCGGCACATGAATGGGTACGCAATATAATTGCATATGCATATGCCGATTTATATATTTCAAAAGTATTTGCTTCATTACATTTCTAAATTAATAAGGACCTAATTTTGGTTTTCTAAAATGGTTATAAAAATATTTTTTGATTTTGACCACTTATCCAAACCGTTTTCTCTTCACATTCACTTTCAATAAAGACTATATAATGGCTTGTCAAATAATGGTGCTGACAACAATAATTTCGATTAAACTTCACTCTTCACTTATACCATTCAATTCCGCGATAATTTGGAATACAAACTTGTTCTTTTATTTTTAGAACTATTTTTTTAGCATTAATGTCGTTTTGATACTAATTAATTCATTATATAAAAGTTTTTAGTTCTTATAATTTAATTTGAATAAATTAATTAATATCCATGAAAATAGCAAGTTGTACTGGGCTAATTTCAATAGCTGCAAAAATAAGTAATCAGTGAATGAAGAAATGCAAGAACATATTTCAGTTTCTATCAAATGTATTTTGATAAGTTGACATTGCACAAAGCTTCATTCTTGTCTTGAAAGTTTATAATAAACATAAACAGTCTTTAATTTATTTAGATATGCAAAACATTAACTATTTTAAATATCTTGAAATGTTTGCTAAAGTAATATTATAAAATAAATTATACTACTTACTGTTCCTTGCCGAAGGTTGCAAGCGCAAAACCAAACGTAGCAAGCAGAGCCACACAAAACTGAAATTAAAAAAAATATTAAACTTAATAAATATGAATATTTATAAAATATTTATACATATTTATTTTAGGCATTGAAAAAAACTAATTAATGAACTGATATAATTAAAACACAAATGAATTTCGAACAAAGTTATGAGAGGCATTGTCATTTTTATTGATAATTGATAGAGGAAATTTTTCACCCAATTTGATGTGTATTACAAAAAGCATAACAACATTTAGCTCTTGCTTGCAGCTAATTATAAATAATGATAAACTATATGAAGTATAAGACAATTATCCGATGCAACTATTAGTAATATATAATTAAAAAAATAAAAATTAGTAATGCAGATATATATCACTAAACAAATATTTGAAAAAGTTTATTCTGTTCATCTAAAGATGCTCTAGCTATCAGATTTTCAATATCCAATTTGATAAATAACTACCAGGTTAAATGCTTTAAATAAATAAAAAAACACACAAACCAAAAAACATTTGTGTGTCAATTTATTCAATTTGATTTAATTATATATTACTATTAGTTATTTCTGATAATTGTTTTATTTTTGATATAGTTTATCTTCTTTTATAATTATCTGCATGCAAAAAAGAGCTAAATGTTATTACGCTTTTTGTAAAAAAAATAGGTACGGGAGTTTTTTTCTTGTGTTCTTCAGTAAGTGGAATAAGTTTGTCTAAAAAATATTTAACTTGGCAATCGGTTTTCTTAAATTAAGAAAGATAAATAAAAGAATATACATCTCTATATAAGATGATTTAGAACAATAGTATAGAATAGATGAACCTAAGAATCATCTTAGGTGGGTTGTAGAGCGCCAAAGAATACGATTTATTTATATAGCAAATCAAACCAAGGATTACTTGTAAAGTTGTAAGTTGTACTGCATAGTTAAATGATGTTTAAATCTAATTTTCTTAAAAAATTATGCCTAAAATTCAAACGACATAAATCGTCATTAAATCATTACACGAATATGACTTAAGATTGCATAATAATTATTCATTTGATTTATAGTCAAAGTCGACCGTTGAAATTAATTTTCAACGGTCGTTCTATTGTTAAGCAAAACCAATTCGCTGTACCAAATTGGTGTGCAGTTTTGCACGTATTTTATTCATAATTAGACTTCCTTATTGTTGGCGAATAGCTTAAACTTTCTTTTGATTTTAATTGTTTGCTTGTTATGATTGTCCATTGTTCAATTTAGATTTTGTTCTTTCGCAATAGTGGATGTAATAATCTGAATAAAAATGACCATTTATATATTGTTTCATGAGAGTTTTCTAAAAATGCAAATTGACAAATCATTGTGAAGAATTTAGTCAAGAATTTAGTAGATTGTTCAAATATTTGTACTTTGGTACTACAATAACGAATTTTAATTTCTTAGATTCAGGAGATAATTGAAACTTTTAAAAATATTAGATAATAATTCTGTTGATATTCTAATGGATAATAATATGATATTATATTATTTAACAGATTACAAGTTTTTAGTCTCTGCTCAAGATGTACGTTAAATAGTACTATTTAACGGTAATGGTAAATTCACGAACTTTCATTAGTTTTAATGCTTTATACGTAAAATTTCTTTCCGAGAAAAGCAATTTATTTTTAATGTTATGCCCTGTCAGTTTTACTGATTTTGCATTTATTTACGCACATTTAAATATTTATTAACAATCATGTTTGAACGGCGGTTTTAAAGAAAATGAGATTTTGTTGGACACAATTCCTTTTCATATTATAGAAGAAAATATGTAGAGAATTTATTTATTTTATGCAATTTCTACTAAGAAATGAATTATTTCAAAACAAATGGTTACGTCGTTTAGATACTGCACTAATATTAATATTAGTATCTAATTAAAAACGAATTACAATAAAAGTCATTTTTTCAGTATTGTTTGCTATTAATCTTTATGGTGAGATGCGAATTAAATAGATTTCTTCTTACTCTAGTAACTATTTATTTTATAATAACGATATTGGTACTACTTGCCAAATTTTAAATATTTGCAAAAAATTAATTAAAACACACACACACATATATATATATATATATATATATAAATATATCTATATGAGCCTCATATTTGTTGAGAGAAATTTGATGAATGTTTTCATTGCCATAGTTAATTAAAAGTGTGTTCTAAATATTTTAAATGTTTTATTTGGAACTTCATGGCTGGATGAGCATGTGTACCGTGAAATATATTTAATTGTTCAATAAAAATACATTTTTAAATCCTTTCGATGAACCATGTCAAATTATTTACCTATGTAAAGGATATTTGCAAATTCTATTACTCAGCGTTTGTGACAATACAAAATTTTTGAAACTACTTTTCAAAATCAGACTGTTAGAGGCAAACCGAATGTGCTTCAAAATTGAATATAATTTAATAAATTATTAGTTTAATAATTTAATAATTTTTTATGCGAATTCGTAGCGATATTGCGTATTATTGTAGTTGAGACAGATATTTTTTGCTAAACAGCATTTCCGAAATATCACTATAAAATTATTATATTCTTGCCAACATTTTAAACTCTTAAGATTACCATTTGATTGTGGTTCAGGAAATGAGACTAGCACAGCATTCATTAAAAAATGGTCCAGGTTTATTAAATTATATTCAATACATTCGATTTGCCTAAGTGCATGATTGAATTCGAAAAGCAGTTTCGAAAAAAAATTATATTTTACTTGGGTAAACACGAATTTTTTTGAAAACTCCTACTTATATTATAATCAAACTAACTGAACTTACATATTTTAAACTACATCCTTTGTATAAACTTTCAATTTCAATTCAATTGAATTATCAATATGACTAAAGATGCAATAGTTGAGTGTTTCATATAATCATTTCGGTTTCTGTATATGCAAATATATGTTGTTTGAAAGTTACAACTGCTTAATGTGCTAGTAATTAATTATTATAATAAACTACAGTAGTAATTACTAATTATTATCTTGATGAATATTATTCATTCAATCTTTCTTTGCGATATTGGTTTCTATATTATTCATTAATAATCTTTAATATGTTAAGAAGTCGATATAGATATCTCTATGCTATTATTGGCATTTAATAACATTCACATCTCTTCTAATCTTTTACTGCATTTATTAATTAAAATAATATAGGTAGAGATCAGTATTAATTTTACAATTTTATTAATTTTAAATACATTTCAGAATTTCTGTAAAATTTACAAAAACTTTCATTTTACTATTTAAGTGCTTTGGGAGAAGTTTCACATGCATTACAGCTTATCAGATACATGTGCGCTTTAACATTTATCGGCTTCCGTTTAACATTTATTATTCATTAACTTTTTGATCTTCATTATGTTTGTAAAAAATAAACGTAGGTTTTACTACTGAAATTATTAGTATATATATATTACTCAAAGATGTATCTAATATAAAAGCAGCTGTAATACTCATATGATTTTTTTTAATATTTTTTGCGATCTATTTATACAAGTCAATGAGCAGAAATTGTTAATAATGAAAAAGAAAACGATTAGATATTAGTAGGTACGCTCAAAGGAGAACTTCTCAGGTACTAGTAGATATTTTTGAAAAATTGATATAAAATTTTGTGAAAATGTGTTATTCCGTTAATATTTTAGCCAAATTTAAGTATTTGGTTTTGATCGCGGTTGTATATTCAGCGGTTTCCAACCTGTGGGGCGCGCCCCCTCAGGGGGGCTCCAGGTTGTTTTAAGAGGGGCGCTTACATCTGTTTTCAGAATACCATTATCGAAAACAACCCAACAATTTTAATATTAAAAAGTTAACAAAAAAATAGTTTTTATGCATATTTTTACATAATATATTGCATATTAATTTGTAGTTTGATATCAGTTTAGTATTTACAAAATTCAATTAAATAAAGAAATTAAGGGGGGCGCAACCATTTTTTTATTAGAGCAGGGGGCGCGGGGCAAAAAAGGTTTGAAGCCACTATATTAGACGTTTTAATTGCAAACGAACGATTTAAAGATTATATTATGTTTTATTTTAGTTGCAGACGGAATTCTGCTTATTGACTATTATTACAGTGATGTAGTGCTCATTGACCCAATATATGTCTACTCAACACAACGATTTGAAAATAAAGGTCCAACCATTTTTACAGTCGATAAAAGTAAAAATTATTGCTGAATCTAATATTAAAAATATGATAGGTACTGTTGCCCCAGGGCTAAGTTAAACTTAAACTCAATTCAAGAAAGAATGGTGTGAGAGATTTTTCATTGCCGGAAATGAGCTATTTTCATTTCGAAACATATTTTTGATCTATATGGGTATCGCTACTGCACGATGTCAGGTTGTTCATAGCGGGGTTTGAACTCACAACCTGTCCACACGAGTCCATGAGCTTAACCGTTACATCATTTACAATCCATTTAATTTCATAAAAATTTATATATAAATTTGAGAATTTTCGTGTCCTTTCAATTTCAATTTCAAAATTTTAGTTAAGTTTTAAAATATATCAATATAACAATTTTAATATTTTTACTATAATGTATTTTTTTTAATGTCACGTGCTATGGCTTAACAATTTTTTATTTTGAATATTAGGATAAGTAAATTATAAATCTAGTTTTTCACAATTTTCTAGTGCTATAGCTTAATGTTAATATTTTTTTTATTTTTAATATTAGAATAAGCAAATTGTATGTACTCTTTACTTCTAATTTTGAAATACTGTTATTGCATATTTTGGTCTTATATATATGGGCATACATAGAAGTAAAATCTAGTCCAGATATAATGTCAATAAAAAGGTGAATTTCTTTGAAAAGTTATTAAATTCATACACATCGGCTTTCGTAACACTACTGTTGCATGCTTTAGTCTTAATTTTTTTTAGTTCTACTGAAACTAGGTCTTCAGTCGAAACGTAAGGGTATTATAGCGTTAATTTCATCCTAGCACAAACTGGCCCAAACTGATCAAAACTAATGATTTGCAACAGTTTGAATCAGTTTGTGCTAGTATGAAACTAATCGTGTACATCTATATGTTTACCCTATGGAACGGGAAGTTCCAAAGGGTAAACATACCCTAATTCTATTTTGTATGTTATGCTTCATTATTGAACTCTGTTTATAAATATATAATTGAATCGTTTCAAAATAAATAAATTTATATTAAAAAAAATAATAATATATAAAATAAAATAAATTTATATAAAATAAATAAACAAAAATGAATAAATAATAAAATAATATTTTATAAATAAAAATAAATATTTTAATAACTATTCCAAAATATTTTTTCAATTTACTGAAACTAGTTTATTTTAACTTTATTAATTTAACTAAATTAGGCATGCACTGACACTTAACAATTTTAACAAAGTATTATTATAGATTCTTTAATTCTGGATCCTTTATCCCTTTATCCATGCACTTTATAAATAAATAATTCGAATCGGTTACATACCGTTAAGCGTTTGTCCATCCCGACACTAGGGAAAACTCCGGTCACTTAGTTTCGTCCCTTCGATTAATTACTTTCCGACTTCCTTGTTACCGAATAGCTTGGCTTGCCGCGCAAGCTTCGCCACTTACACAAAGTGTCATAAGATAATGCGAACATCTCCAACGGATCTTTATATACCTTCCCGCCAGATCTCTCGAATATCTGCACTAAACGTGAGACTGCAAAAAGTCCGAGGGGGGGCATCGGACATACACAAATGTACAATCGGTTCGTGGTAATATATTTATTATACATGTATATATATATATATATATATATATATAATATATGTATATATATATATATGTATATATATATATATATAAAGGTTTGTGGTGCTCTTACACCATGGACCTGCCTTCGGACAAACTACTATTTATTATTATTACTATATATAAGTAGGGCAACTAGGGGCTGGTTGTATGAGTTTTTTTTACGTACTATATCTTGTGATTTTTGAGATTGTTGCTTTAACTATTCCTCTATCAATTCAAGTAAAAATAATGCCAGAATTTGTAATGTCTACCAAGTGAAGTAGTAACGACAATAACACTTATAATTTATTATTTACCTATTTTTAAGAAAATTTACTTGTTTCTGAGTCATTCTTTTCATAACTCACCGCAAACTATAAGTAATACAAATAAAATATAAAATGTCTTCTATAATATGAATTTCTATCATAAGTCAACCTAAACTACAATTATTATCATAATACAAATAAAAGATATAGTGTCTCCTTTTACACAATTTACATTTGTTCGCATCTTACTACACTATAAATTGCACCCATTTTTTTCACTTGAGTCAAATAATTGTTGTATGGTACAACTAGCCCCAGGGGTAATTTGTTTTACATTGATCAAGATTACCATTTAAACAATTTAGCAATCACAAAAATTATTGCACATTATCAAAGATTGATAATTTTGAAACAGAATAAGATATTTACAAAAACCGATATTTTATGATAGAGTATTTTTATATTACCTGTCAAAAATGACGATCCTGTACAGTTCTTCTTATTGCATTGTCCTGCGGAACATTATTTATGACATTGTTATTATGCAGTACGGTTTACATGTCCAATCAAGACAAAAAATATCTTAATATCTCCTAAGATCCCATTAAAAAACGCCTGTTACTACTTACCCTCGTTTCATAGTGTCTCTGTTACTTGTGTTATTAATAACACAAGACCACAAAATAAAAAAGTTGTCTATATTGGATGTGGGGCAAAATTGGAGGGCAAATGGTAAAAAATTAAAAAAAAAACGACAGCATCTCCGATCTAGTAATTCTTCTTCATAATAAACAAAATCCTATAATTTTTGTCGTTTCCTAGCCCTTTTTACCTTAAATGACTTTTTGACTTCCAATTAAACGTTATATGAGATTTTTGTATAATTCAGCAGTAACTTGCAAACATATTTCCTCTCCATTGTCCCTGGGTATTCTCCAACCATGTTTGGTTACTATATACTTCATTGCATAGTTAATTTTATAAACTATTATATAATCTATTCTGTCAGTGTCTAATATATACTTTTAACTAAATTGGAATACTTCGTATACATAGAAGAAAATGCGCTTAATAGTATTAAATAAGCACTGGATAATGTATCTTTTTCATACATTTTCATTTACAATTATTCTATTTTAGAATGTAGATTTATATCAAAAATAGCATTCAATAATATAAAATTATGTATTAGATGATGACGTTACACTAAATCAAACTGTCATTAGTACTTCCATGATTGATTTTCTTTTTATGAAACACTTACTTTATTATTGCTTTACAATATATACCTTTAATGGCGTGTGTATTATTTTGAAACAATTTTAGTTTTTTATAACAGTTCAGAGATTTTTACAATTTTTATTATTCATTAAGAAACTTTCAGTCATTAAAATGATTTAAATTTAACAGCAAACTTAATGGTTTTATGGTTCTATTAGATTCAATTTAATTGAAAATATGATGTATTGTACAGACATTTGATGGAAGCGGCAACAGTCTAAAGATTTGTTTCAGAATATTTGTAATTAGCAAGGTTATTAATATTTTTTGGACTTAATACTGACACCGTTAACTAAATTTAATCCCTCAAGGAGTTTCATGATAATTTAATTTTGCAAAAGTTTTTTATTAACTCTTTTATTTACAACTGCCCAGTAAAGGACATTCAGTAAATTTAATGAATTTACAATAGTCCGCCGAAAAGGGACATTGTATACTACATTGGCATGTTGGAAAAAACAACTCAGTAGTTGTAAAAGTTGATTGTCAAATGTATTAAAGCAATAAATTTTAAAATAAATGAAATATATAAACTTTAACTGAACGTTACTTTTTGGTAGATTTCACTTTATGTTCTCTTCTTAGCTTTCTTACCAAAAAAATGCTAATAACACACTAATAAGGGTTTTTTTTCAGAAGTTTTACTACAAGATATTTTTGATATATGTTATCCTAAATACCTAAAATCCTATTCTATTTTTAATAGTTGGTTAAATTTGTTTTTTGAATACTTTTTTTTTTGAAATACATTTTACTTGTATTGACGGAATGAACAACTGGTAAAAGGTATGTCCAGCGTCTCCGGAGATCCAATAAAAAAAGTAAAATACAGTGCCCTTTGGCGGTCAAAAATGAACATTAGACATATGCACATCTTATTATCAGATATTTTATAAAGATTATAATAATAAGTACAAATTTTGTGTACCTTTATATGGGTTCCGTACCAATGTTTACACTTTCGGCGACTTTATTCAACTTCAACATTTTCAAATAAAAATCAAAATACAAAATAAATCAAAATATTAAAAAAATCAATTTTTTCAAAAAAATCATTGTTTTCAAAAATTTCAAAATTTCTCAAAAATTTAATTTTTTCAAAGTTTTGCAAAGTTTTTTTTAATAATTTAGTTTTCTGTACGGGAAGTTCGAGCAATTTGCCTTAAGGCACGATGCCATACACCACTAGTTCAGTTCTGAGTTTACTGGTATGCAGTACAAGTACTATCAGGTGTGATGCAGTTCGGATTAAAAACAAAAATATTCATTCAATAGAGTTTGATTTGAGTTTTGGTAATAATTTTTCGAAAATCTATATTTATTGCTAAAATGTGTTTTATTATGCCTACATTTCTTCTTTCTTTTTGGGAGCAATAATGAAAGCGTTACATACCATTAATTTGGAACTATTTTTATCTACCGTTGATAACAATTTTAGTTGATTTATTAGTATAGTATTTCAATTCTTGGAATAGATTTATGAATGTAAGTAAGCGAAAAGGTATATTATGTAAAATTAAAAAGTAATGTTGTGGAATTATTGAAAAGGTTTTTACAACTAGTTGAAAGAGGCATTTTACCTTAAGGCAAGTTGCATGTACTTTCCGAATTTTGTAATAATTGATTTAATCGACCAAAATTAAGATTTAGATATTTTGATAAAATTTTCAACTGTTTATTTCTAAAATAAAGTTTTTGCAACCAATTAAATCTAAACATTGCGATTTCCAATTGAATTTTCTCAAACACATTTAAATTATCTATAATTATACTATTTATGGTGCAGATACGTGCTTGTATGTACCAAAATTGTAGCATTTTAACCCAAATTTTAATTAAAAAATATATTTCATCCAATTTTTATAGGACTGTTTAGTGCATAATTGTAACATTTTTTACCCAATTATAGATGTTTTGTAGACTGCTAACTTACTTTTTTGCTAATTCCAATGCAACTTCTTTTTATCGAGTTTATTCAAAGAGCTTCTGAATTTATAAAATTCAAATTTTTGACTTATCAAATTACAAAAGCAAATTCTAACCATCAATTAAACTACTTGTCGTAGGGCCGACATATCTTAGTGTGTTCTTTAGGACCATAATATCTATTGACATAAAAAGTTTCATCAATTTCTTTTTTCAACAGTTAATTACGAAGAAACGGTTCCAATGATCTTTTTCCAAAACTGACTTATGATTATACGACGTATTTGACATTTTATATATGAGACTGGATTTATTATTTTACTGTAATTAAAAACTGCCTAATGTACGGTGTATTTATTGACGTTTTGTAATCATATAAAGTCTCGGTTTAAAATCGGCGTTTTGGACAACCCTATATCAAGCAGTAGTAATATTCATTTGATCTGAAAATATAGATCAAAATATATTTCCAAGTGAAAATATCTCTTTCCCACACTACTACAGTATGTTAAAATATCCACTTGTTGCCTTCCTAAAAGTCACTCATTGTTAGTTGAAAAGAAATGAAATTACAATATTTCTTTGAAAAAGACACCTTCATTGTGTATATGGCATGATTCGACATTTCCCTAAAACAAGTCTATTTTATAAAACAGTGTTAAAGATCAGTAATAGATCAATGCTTGTTTTTTACAAACTTTAACTTACAAAAATTTAATCTTTTGGCCATTGTTGAATACTTGTATATAATGATTTGTTAACTACAAATTATATCGACTTAATTTATGGTATTAGTTTGTTACCTTGTTAATACTAAAAATCTATTATTTAGGTATTCCTTGAAGGTCGCGACCTTTCAAGGAAACTCTCGAGCAATTGACTTTCAATTTTCTGCCACGGTAGTGAACAATATTCTGGTTTTTTAACAAGGAAGACGTTCTACAACGTAGATTGACAAATAAAATTACTGTTTATCGATTTGTTAATAGTCACGTATATTAGGTATGGTTTCATTGTATTTATTACAAGTTTTTAGACGAACCCACTTATGACTTTGAGTTCCTTGACGACTCCACACATAGAAAGGATTTTACATTTGAAAATATATAGATTGAAAATTCGTTGAGAACGTATAAAAATCAAGACCTGGTGTTATAAAATGATATAAATATTTGTCATTAAAATCTCCCGCGACCCCAGAATTATCCCACCCGACTTTATTTAAAAAATTTAAGATTGAGAAGCATTGATTTAAACTAAAAATGCGCCCCTAAATTAAATGTATTATTTTTTGTTATTACTTTGACCTATTTGTTGATTTTACAAAATCACTGCGAGAAATATATATATTTCCCGTAGCTTTTCTGCTCTATATTTATGAAAATATAAAACTATATCAATGAGTGAGAAATCTATATTGTGATAATAATTTGAGTGGCAACTTATTAATCAATAGAACAGAAAAATTATATAGAAGCCGATACATCAAATTTTAATTTTGAGTTAATGATTTATATTGGTGTATTATTATCATTATTATTAGTGTATTATGTCAATAGTGAATTATTGATTTGAAGAACTCAAATTCAAATTGATAACGGTTTTATTTTATCTCCAGTATAAAAAACTCGTTTTTTTTTTAAATATTCTTATCGGTGAAAATGAACTTTTTTTTTGATACAAGAAGGAATTCTTTTTGGAAAAGTTTTATTTTAAATAAAGTTATTGTTTCTTTGAGTGGGAAATTTGCAAGCATATAAAATGTCATTTTAAATTGTTATTAAAAAAAATTATAAAATAAAAAGATGGGTATAAGTGGAAAAGTTGGAAAAACCTGCCCGATGTGTGTAAATAATTGGCATAATTAATACGAATTGAACTAAGCAGTTTTAATTTTTTTTGCTATATGCACTATACACACACATTTATATTCATATATATATATATATATATATATATATATATATATATATTAGGGTGGTCCTTAATATGGATGTTTTCGAATTTCTTAGTTCCCAGGGGCTCAAATGCTTCTGAATTGACAAAAAAAAATCTCTGAAAGTTTTAGCTCTTATAATTAACTCCAACATAGTACACACTCCAACCAATAACGTTAAAATTAAGAGTTTAAGCTTTTAGAGAATTTTTTTAGCATTGTCGAACGATTTGAGCCCTTGGGCGCAAGAAAATTCGAAAATTAGAGAAAACATTAAGGACCACCCTAATATTTATGGCTTTAAAGAGTTTAAGTTAACCCTTTTAAACTGTGTTAAATGTGTTAGTCTTTCTGACATTGGAGAGTTTATTTCCAATGAGATAACTCCTTTTTTCAACTTTTCACTGTAAACTTGACCATAACTTTCAAAATTGAATAGAAGTTGATCATTTGACACAGCCCATCATTTCAAATAATCATAAATTAACCACTTTTCTTATGACTATAATATCTTAAGATGTTCGTTCAGTCATGAACTCTATTACTATGCAACCTCAAGAATCTTTACCAAGAACTAATTGGAACGATTTTCAACTGATATCATTCTAAAAATTTTGGAATTTTTATATCGATTCAGGATTTTTTTTGAAAATTGAGACAAAAATTTTTGCACTTACCTGCTAATTATCATTTATAATGTCGAACGATTCAGAAAGACTTGAAACGTTGAGAAGAATTAAAATAAGCAAATCGGATTTTCTAGCGATAAACTCTATCCAATTTTGATATCCAACTTTTGGGCTTCTGTCAAAACCAAACGTTTTTCATCGGGAAGGAAAAAAATTGTGAAGTATTAGAAATTATATATTTTATAATCTGAAATTGAGAAAAAAAACTTAAGAATTTGATGAAGCTCCAAAAAGTGAGGATACGTTATTTGGCCTAGTCGTGTGAAAGGAAATGGAAAATAAATATTTACTATTTTTTTTTGAATTGGATTGGCGTTGAAAGTGTGTTGTGACCAAATCAAAAATAAATTCAGAAAAGGGCGAATAAATGAGGAAGTGAGTGCCGCATATGTTCTATAGAATAAATAGCTCTTTATGTTACGGATCAACCTTTAGGCATAATATTTAATACCAATGATGATAATGTAAATTTGAGCATGTACCGTGTAGTGTACCAATTATATTTTATATAAGTAAAAGGTGCTTCGAGGGTCTCGGGCTGACCGACCGTAGGATCCCATGATATTACATTATCCATTATATTATACAGCCGCATCCACGGCTCGATCGAAGAAAGTACAAAAACGAAAGTGACTGTTATTTTTACATCATTGTGAACCTCATCATCTGTTCTTCTCTTCTTGTCTTGACTCTTGTCTCACCACAATGACAGTATGCAAATGGATTTCAGCGATCGGATACTTTTTTCTGCTTCATTAAAGATAATATTAGTGTACAGAGCTAACTCTTTTTTGTAAATAATACTACGACATAAATCCATATAAAATCTCTGTCTCTCTCGTTCTTCATATATATATATAAATCTCTCTCATATAGATTTTTTATGGTTACGTATGAGTACGTGTGTGAAAAGAAAAAATCTGCTAGTTTTTTTTATTGACTATGGGATCATTAAATTTTAGCTTTCGACAATTATTTTTATTCAAGATTTTCAATTATGCCAATGTGCTAATATAATGTTACACATGTGTATTCCGATTTTATTTGTATGTGAATATATTTACATATTTAAATATACATATATATATATATATATATATATACATATATATATATACATATATATATATATATATATAAATATATATATATATCAGATGGTAGAGTCTTGGATTTGTAAATACTTTGTAGAGCTTCGAACAAAGAATCCAAAAAGTAATAAAAACGAAAAAGTTTTTTAAAAAAACATTTCTTTATTTATTTACTGTCGACGTTTCGGAAACAGGTACGTTCCATCTTAAGGACATCTGTCACGAAACATGATCTTGATAAGATTTAAACAAATAATATATTTAAGAAAAGTAGAAAATCGTGGATTTTTTATATAATCCACTCATTTATTTTTATCATTTTTTAATGTCTATAATGTTATTTCTTTCACAATTTTATTCATTTTATATAAAAAATGCACCATTTTCTACTTTTCTACTTTTCTTAAATATATTGTTTGTTAAAATCTTATCAAGATCATGTTTCTTGGCAGATGCCCTGAAGATGGAGCGTACCTAGTTCCGAAACGTCGACAGTAAATAAATAAAGAAATGATTTTTTAAAAAAACTTTTTGTTTTATATTACATTTTAAATTTTTTGTTTGAAGCTCTACAAAATACACACATATATATGGTTGGGCGAGACACAATGGTCTAATTTGACATCGCAACACATAAAACGTATCAAACTATTTTCAGTGAAATTTCCAGTTATTTTCTTATAAAAGAAATGTGTTTTTTGTGGAAAATATCTTTAATCTTCTCTATATATATAAAAATAAGTCGGGTTTTCCTTCCTGACGAAATAACTCCAGAACGCACGAACCGATTTCGACAATTTTGCATTTGTTGGAAAGGTCTAGGGCTCCGCAAGGTTTATAGTTAAGGAAATTAGTGGTACATGGCATCGTGCCCTAATGCAAATTGCTGGAACTTCACACACCGTAATTAAAAATTCGAGTAACGACATTAGTGAGAATTATCAGAATTATGCTTGGTTAAGTCAACGAGCAATTCTTGCCGCAAAGAATAATGATGTACGCGCACTGAATTTCACCATTCAATCAAAAATTGCTGGCGATTTGGTGACATACCAATGATTCTGACTGGTCTTCCGTTTGACTTCAAACGATTGCAATTTCCAGTTCGCCTTGCGTTCGCAATAACAAGTCGCAAGGCCAATCGCTTAGTGTTTGCGGGATAAATTTCAAATATAATATTTAGAAAATCATTGTTTTTCACATGGGCAGTTATACGTTACCTGTTCACGAGTTGGAAAACCATCCGCTTTGTTTGTGTTAACGTCAGACCAAAAAACAAAAAATGTGGTTTACCAAAGAGCACTTCAATGAAACGGATAATTTGCGGATTCACTTTCATTTACTTAGAGAAGTTCAACTAAAAAACACTTCATTTTTGTAATCAAAATAAATTCATTACTGTTGTATAATAAAATCAAATTTTTCCTTTTCAAATATAAAACAAACAAAAAATTTCTTCATTCTCACGAAACCATCTGGTGGCGAAACGGAGTTTGTCGGGTTTGCTAGTTTCTTATAAAAGAAATGTGTACTATTTTTCTGAAATTTGTCATCTGTTCCTTTTACCCCATAGACTGGGTAAAATTTTGCAAGGGACAAACAAATCCAATGTTTTTAATTATAATTGTAAAGGAATTTTACGAAATACTAGCTACATTATTCAACCAATAAAATTTTTTAATTTCATTGGTATATTTTTACAAAGATGACACTCATCATTTAACCCTGACCAAATAAAATACTTTTGTTGTATATTTATCTCCCGATAGCATCATCGTCTTTTTCCCTCTACTTACAAATATTGTTGTTAAAAAATTATTAACTTTACTTGTTTTTGAAATATCGGTGGTAGACTTTTTTACCCACAGACCATTAAGCCTCGCTTTAACCTATACTTCTCCAATCAATTTTCTTCGGTCTCTAATGTGAGATATTTAGCATTTTGCGTTTACAAAGTTTATTACAAATCTTAATCAATTCGATTTATCGTCTATAACGAATGAAAATAGAAAGCGTTTATATTATTTTCCAATAAAATTTTGGAACAATGCATATCCCTCTTATGTATTTAAATAATCTCCAACTTCTTGTTTTTTTACGTGTATAATGAACTGTAAACACATTTTCCAAATAAAAAAAAAAGATTTTTGATCTTTTAAAAATAAAACCTAATTTTGCATTTACCAAAATTAATAAACTATTGTTTTCAAGTCTTAATTTATTCTCGGCGTAAAAAAACGAAATATAATTTTGTGTTAATCAACAACAACATTATACAGGCAAAAACTAATGTTAAAAATTTACATGTATACAATTAAAATATTTATAAAATTATCAACCATAAATAATGGATAACATAAAAATTAGACATAGAATGTTTCATATTTTTTACATTGATTTTAAGCTGGTTTTAAAAAATTCATCAGCATATTTTTTGATTACACATTATTTTTAATTTAGTTTTTTAGTGATAATTTTAAATTATTTATATATATGCGTATAGTATACTGTACCTTTTATGCTCGAAGATATAAATTTAGAGCACGTTTTAAGTAAAAGTCTTGTTGAACAGTTTTCGAATAGATAATAGGCATTTGTTAATGTTCTCGTATATATTCACAATGAACATATACAGTAAGTAATAAACATAAACTTATATACATATATGTTCATACTTAATAGTTATCAATGCCTTAGTGAATATTAATTTAAGACTGTATTTTGTAATTGAATGCTGATAGTAGACTTCATTTAATTATAATACATATAAATTATTCAATAGTAAGTTCATTACAAATAAACCTAACTAATATTAAGAACTTCTATTACAAATAATTAACCATGGTATTTAATAATGTTTACGTTATTTTAAATTTCGTTGCGTTTGTTTAAAAAAAAAACAATTTAAAATTTTGAAATATTGTTTAATTTAATACTTAGAATATAGTTCAATTTTATGTGGTCTATTCACGTTATAAAGCTATTAAATACTCTGAGAGTTCCAGAACAAGGGCCCATTATCCGGCAAAAAGATATTAACATACCGTTGTTATGGCAACGCCACGTTATGCTTTATTCTTGGTACTAAAAAGAGTCCAAACGCTATACTTTTGTCGATAGGTCC